>NC_038251.2:16909516-17013383 GCF_000004515.6 Glycine max | reverse complement strand
TGTTTCTTTACATTCGGTTTAATTTTTCTTTTTCATTTTATTTTAGGGGTATATGGGACCTAGCCTTTTTCACAACGGATATTAATTTTTTACACTACTGCATTATGCTTCTTTTCATATCCAATCATACTAAATTAGCATTTATTAATATTCAATTATTTACTGAATTATAAGTTGTAATTGTGAGCCAACCACTAGCATTTATTAAGCATGGAGAGGAAAAAAAGTAAAAACAGTGCCGAACTTTTAAACTGTGCTCCTTGGATGCCGATTGAGGGATTCACAGTAGACCATAGCTTCCTAGATTGTGAATCTTATGCAGTTATGGAATTGCATGCATGTTAAAATTATGTTAGCAATAATTTTTAAAATTATAAAATTAGCTTACCAAAATAAAAGTAATTTATAAAATTAAGAAAAAAGCAAAGAACGACACATTACATGCAAGCGTGATACCACTATCAATCTTGCAATTTTGCATTGAATTAATTTGTGATAGACACTTTAATTGAAGCCTTGTTAAATACCTTCCCTTTCTGGCCTCTTTGGTGTTAACCAAAATTTATTGACAATTTTGCATCAAACAGGAAGAGTTAAAGTCTTCTGAAGGCCTTCAACCTGCTTCAAGATGCTGCAAAGAGTATGTCTATTTGTGGAATTTCTTGTATAATATTATAATTATTGCTAGCTAAATTAACTTTGTTAATTGAATGCAACACTATTGCAGGATTGCCGATTTTGTGATGGCAAACTCAGATCCTCTGTTACCTACGTAAGAAATGCTCTTGCCAAACTTCCCTTGTCAGTTTAAAAATAAAAGATCATGATTATTATATCTTTCTCATTCAAGCAGGAGCAAGAAGAACCACCAGTCATGTAGCTTGTGGAAGTGGTTGTGGTACCCTTTTTTGTTAATTAATTTTGTTAGTTGATTTATTTAGTTAAAGGATTTTACTAACGGGTGTCGTAAATACATTGGTTAAAAAATTAAAAGAGAAAATGTTTTATTGAAAAATATCTAAGATTACATATAGAGGAATGCATTTTTATGCATCTCAAAAAAAAAAAAAATTTACTTCTTTAATGAGTGTCCTAATATCACCGGTGAGTAGTAACTATTTGGGATTCTGTGTAAAAAGCTATGTTAGAGTCTGATCTAGCTTTGATGGGTGACACGGACTTATGTCTAACTTTAAAAGATCATGCCTAGTTTTCTATCCCCTTTATCCTTAGTTTAGCTTCATACTAGCATACTGCTGAATCTGACAGTGTTGAATTCAACAACAACAAAAAAAAAAAAGAATCTAACATTGTTGTGTGTGTATCTGAGATGAACCAGATAATAATTCATAAGCTGCTTTATTTTCATTTCATAAACCAGCAACTTCTAACATAATAAACCTTGTACAATAGCTAATGATGCATGAATGCTTCAAAATTGTTGACAATCCCATACCACACCTGCACCATATACCTGAAGAACTTAAAGAAAAAACAATTTAAAAAATAAAATAAAAAATAGACTAAGGTTTTAAAATTATGAGTAACCATATCACTACTTTATTGAATAACATGAGAGTGGCCTTTTTGTGCAGTGACATCCCTTGCTTTAACTTGTCTTGGATCTGCCATTGGTGCTGTGATGGGTGCTTTGAACATCAAAACTTGTCAAGTTGCTGTTCCCACGGCAAACCATGCAACTGCTGTTCTAGTTGTCTTCCATCTACCAATTGCTCTTGCTGCTCTAATGGAAGATCACATTGCTGCAAAGATAGCTGTGGTTGCAAAAATTGTTGCACTCTCCCAAGTTGCAATTTTGGGTGGCCTTTTCCCTCTTGCTGCATCTGCAAATGCTCTTGCTCTTGCTCTTGCCCAAAATGTCCCAAGGTTCGTCCATGTTGTTGTTGTACAAATTGCTGTTGGAACCCTTGTTCATGTTTCTAGTATAGTGTTACAAAAAAATTTCGAAAGCTATTATTTTCTATAAAAATTGTATTTATAGTAGCAATTTCCTAAAATTGACAATATAGAGGCTTAAAATTATAGATGTTCTGCTAATCTTTCATCATGTGGATACTACTTACTAGAAGCAAATGCAATATTTCCCACTAGCAATTATGGGTTACAAAAATTTTGACCCCTTTCATTTCTTTGCTGCTCTGAATTTCCAGACAGTACCATTACATGTGAAATGAAAGACGCAATAGCGGAAAAATGCCGTGGAGTCCGGATCCATAGTATGATTAGCTTATTCATTTGTTTTCTTAGTATGGAAGCTAGTAATAAATACCTTGATTATTGATAATTTTCTTTAATTTCTATTGATACTATTATTTTTAATTTACCCTTTTGTAAATTATTAAAAATAAATTGAGCCTATTGATGGCTAGAAGGAAATATCAAATAAAAAATTAAATTTGAGGAAACAAAAGTTGTTTAAAGTAAAGTAAAGATGAATAATCAAAAGGTTAAAGCACAAACAAAAACAAAAATCAGTTAACGGGCCAAAACGTTTTTCTTTTTAGCTCATTGCCTCGTTCATCGATTTGAACCTGTTTAGTTTTTTTTTTTTAAATCCCCTCGGATTTTTGAAGTCTGGAATATAAATATTACCCTTTTTACCACCTCGTTTAACCTGGAAGAAAGTTGGTGATGTAGGAATTTTTTATTACATTTCATAAGGTGGATTAATATTATAAGATTATATTAGTCATTTATTATTAATGTATTTTATTTTATTTGATCAAATTAAGTAAGTGAATTTTTTTAGACAATTAAATAAAATAATATAGACTTAAACAAGTAGATTTCAGTGTCGGTTCATTAGAAGATAACGAAAACTCTGTTAAATTAATACGTTACAAGAAGATTATAGTTCTCAATACACTAAATCGTCACACATAATTTTTCTTTTCTCGCATCTGAATTGAGAAAGAATCATATTCTCATTGTTCGTGATCATGAAAGATAATCAAAAAGATCTTACAACAAAAATTAAAGAACGCTAAAATCAAAAATCAATTACAATCTAAATATTTTATTTCATTCTTAATAATTAAATATGTTATAGATTCTAACCCTTTTCATGAATTATCTTAAATTATATATATGTCAATTTTAGGCGTCCTCTTAAAAAATAAAGATCAAAGATATTCTAGGTGATCTATGAAATTCGAATAGCAGCAAAAAATATGTCATGACCATGTGCCATCTTATCTTGGTAACTGTTTAATGACACATGAAGTGTCTTTTCCTTTCAGCACCTAGATTTGCTCAGGGGCTAAAAATCGTTTGGACATTAGACATAGGCACTTTGATGATATAACTAGACATTTGAAATTTATGGTCCAAGTTTTAACTCAGATGACACAGTTTGTTTGTACTATGGTCGAAGAACTAGATAACACCTTCACTCGTCTAATTAATTGCACTCATGTAGATGAAATGAAAGAGAACGATAAAAACAAAACAAATTTACAGTGTGGAGTGTTTCCATATTTGTAAACGTAGCCCATCTGACCTCAGGGCAATTGACAGCGATAATAAGGTTTTCGATTTTCCAGAAATTAGTTATTCGAATCTTGTGAAGGAAATAGCCTTGCCTAGGAAGAACTTGATTCTACCCAAAATGACCTCGGGCTTCACGCAAAATAAAAAGCAATTGGAAGTTGCAAATTGATGTAGTAATGAAAATGTAATAAAAAAAATAGGTTTAAAAATATTTTAATCCCTTATGAATATTTAATTTTATTTTGCGTTGAGTATTTGATAAAATATTAATTTTATTTTTGCTTCTTAACTATTTTTAGTATTAATAAATTAATGAATTTTGTGAGTTTATTTTTTAATAAAATTTTACATTTATAATTATTTAAGAATAAAATAAAATTCGTTAATTTATCAAAAAATAATCACAAAATTAACTAATTTATCAAGGATTAAAATAAAATATCAATGATAAAAAATAAATAAAAAATATTTTATTAAAGACTTAACGCAAAATAAAAATTTGTTATATAACAAAAGTAAAAATTAATTATTTATTAGAGATTAAAAATATTTAGTAATAAAAATATCAAAAAATATTACATGAACATTCATTGCACTATTTGACACCTAGAAAGAGAAAGAAAATAAAAATATAAGTAAGATAGAGTTTATGATGTGATAAAAAAAAAAGAAAAAATAAGAGATATTTAAAATAATGAGATGTTTGTATATTATTATTCAAAAAAATTATTAAAATATAACTTAAATAAAGATATATTAGTATTTTTTGTTAACTATCTCCCATTCCAATTAGTTATTAGAGTTTCACTTCACTTATTTATATTAATCTTTAATGTAAATTTTTAAATTATACGAATTATTGGAGTAAAACTCTTAGGAAATACCATTTGGTATTGCATCTAAACTAAGTTTTGTCCCTATAACATAATAATACAATAAAATATATTTTTCATCTTTTAAAATATTTTGAAACGTTGGATTTAATCCATATAAAAGCTTAGGTGGTATTTAGTTTGAGTATTTATTTTCTAGAATAATTTTTATATTCCAAATTTTCAAAGTTTAGAAAATATGTATCAAGAAGAAAATATTCTAAAGTGTTATCACGTTTTCACTTTTTCAAAAAATATCAAAAATATTGAATTATTGTTTTTAGTTTTTGGTCTATTTTTAAAAATATTTTCAAAATTTTAAACAAATATATTTTCACTCTTATTTTCAAAAGAAAATAAAAAAACACACACACATACAAACTGAGTGTCACCTTAAATTTTAAAGTCTCCACATTTATTAAAAGTGATATGATTTTTGTCCTGTATGTAGTATATATTGAAACTAAAAATGTACTAAATTCTCTATTAAAACAATGTATTAATTTTATACAAAAAAAAAACTTAAAACTAACATTCTAAAATATTTTCAGAGACAGTAAACATGTTTTACTCTTATTTTTTTCTATAATATATATATAGAGAGAGAGAGAGGAAAAAAAAAGTTATCCTAAGCATAAATTAGAAAACTAATGCAATCAAGATGTATATTTGAATTTATGAAATTTCACGCTGTTGCTTTTGCACTTTGGCAGCACAAGGCTCAAATTTGTTAAGGAGATCTACTGGTTGTTGTTGTTAAAAAGGATGTAAATTATTATAAATTTTTAATACTATTTTTTATTCTTATGAATAAAAAAATATAAACCTCGAATTTGTGGAGTAAAATGAAATCTCATTCTTAAGGATAATTAGCGTAGCCAGTCGTTTATACATACAATCAACCCCTTGTTTTGTAACATTAGTTTTTACTGGGTACATACAACTAAACAAACAAAACGAGCATCTCTTCTCGCTCCTTCTTCTCAATCTCTCCTCTCTTTTTTTCTCCAATTCTCACAAGAAAAAAGAAATACACAACCTTCTAAATTGTCCAACTAAATAATGTTATAGTGTTGGCTGACATCAACAAAAGCCTCAATCAGTTCCAACAGTGGCTGTGCAGAAAAAACCCACAAACAAACTCACAACAAAGTCCAAGAAAAAGCAACTGGGCTCCTAACTTGGTGTTGCGCATTGCTCCACATAATGCTTCCAAAACCATACCTAGTGGAATCCCCCACACCTCTCTTGGACACAAAGGTTACCGTGTACCTTTGCCTTTCCCCTACTTTTTCAAATACAAGTCTGGTAGGCTTGATCTTTATTGTCATCGTGGATGGTGCATCCACGGTGACATTATAGATCGAGCCCGTTTCACCCACATTGATCAAGACGCGCGTGTATCTCACAACCCTCTTACCACCAAAGAGGATCGAGAAGGAAGGGTAATTCAATTGGCCAGGGTCAGAGAACTTCTTGGTGCAATTAACACCATGTCGCTTAGTAATGAGTTGTATGTGTTCAGGGGTGTACTCCAAAGGAACATAGGAACTTAACGTAGTCCCATGCTGTGGCATCGTAGACAAGCCCAGGAGAAAGTGCTTTGTGTGGGTTCATGTGGCATGCACCGTGAGCCCATGGGTTGGAAAATGCACCCCCCGCCGCGTCACGGAGTGGGAACTTGGTGTTGTCGTGTACATAGGCAGTGGTCATGAGTGCTGATTTTATCGCACTGGGGCTCCATCCTGGATGTGCTGCTTTTAACAATGCAACCAACCCACTTATGTGTGGACAAGACATTGACGTACCTGTAACAAAACAAATTCACATGTATGTGACACGAGTTATTACACTAGTTAAAATAAATAAATAATTTCATTAAGGTTGATGGATACACAACATTGAAAGAGAAACAAAATATGCTACCTGACATAATGTTAAACTGGGTTTTCCGTGTGTCATCGGACAACCCGAAGGGCCCAATAGCTTCGGACCACCCAGCCAAGATGTTAACCCCAGGCCCAATAACGTTCGGTTTCAGAATCTGTCTAGTAACCATATTGGGCCCTCTAGAACTAAAGGCTGCCACTACCGGTGAAGGTCTAACGTTCAAAACCGTTCCTCGAAAACTGAGAACCGTCGTTGGATTAGGATCAGATGAAGCATAGGCTCTGATCTAGTCCCCCACGATCCTCCCCACCGCCACAGCTGGTAGCAGGTGACTATCCGCAACTAACTCCTCCCCACTCGTTGTTGTGTTGGCCAGAATCATCCCAACACCACCAGCATCACACACCACCTTACCCTTCCCCATGTGCGCATTGATTCCACGGTCACAAACAACCACCTTCCCACGAACCAGACCCGGTTCAAGCGAACCGGGCAAGCAAATGCTACTGGATTGGTTCAAGCCTTTGTTATAAACCAAACCAACTGGTTCATTCCCCATTCCTTTTCCATTGTAGAGCGAAACACCGAAGAATCTTTTTTTATTACCAAGAGAAGCGTAGGCAAGGAAATCACGATCTAGGGTTCCTGCACCAACCGTCATTATCCACGGCGCCATGTTGGCAAGCGAGGCCTTCTGGGGCCCACTGTTCCCAGCGGAGCAGGAAACAAATATCCCTCTTTCGACAGCGGCAAAAGCGCCGACGATGATAGTGTCGCGGAAGTATGGCGCGGAGCCGTCGCCGAGGGAGAGCGAGAGGACGTCGACGCCATCCTCGATCGCGCGATCCATTTCGGCAAGAATGTCGGAGGCGAAGCAGCCGTCGGTCCAGCAGACCTTATAAGCAGCCACATGTGCGGTGGGCGCCATCCCACGTGCGGTCCCGCTCGCGTACCCTAACAGGCTCGCGTTCGTTACGTGCGACCCCGCCGTGGTGCTCGAGGTGTAGGTCTCATGCCCGTCCCTGTCACGTGCCGACACCGGTTCCTTCTCTCTAACCTCAATCCCCGAGGCCATGTGGAACCCTCTAGAGAAGCTTCTCGCGCCAATGAGTTTCTTGTTGCACATTTTTGTGGAGAAATCTGGACCGGTCTCGCACTCCCCGCGCCACCGCGCCAGAATCTCTGGCATTCCAGCGTCGTCGAAGCTCGATGACTCCGGCCACACTCCGGTGTCGAGCACACCAATGATAACATCATGTGACGCTTGGTTGAGATCTTGAGCTGTATGTCCCTCCCACAACTTTGTCTCCTTCTCCAACCCTAGAAACTCAGGGGTGCGCGTGGTGTGCAACTGGTACACCGTGTCCTCGTACACTTTGAGAACATCCTCGGATTTGAGAAGCTCTTCGACCTGTTCGTCATTAAGCGACGCGGCGAAACCCTTGTAGGCGGTTGTGTATGAATAGAGTAACGGATTGGATTTTGAATCTGAATCTGTTGTGGTGAGAGTAAGAGATTGGAGGAGAGTGGTGTTGTACCAGTCACTGTGTGTGGGGTAAACTGAAGATTTTTTGTGGTGTTTCATGTGAACTATGTAGGTTTTTTTCGCTGATGATGTTAAGAAGCAGCATTGTGTGAGAAAGAAGAAGAAGAAAAAAAAAATGAAGGTAGAAAGGGAAGCCATCATTTCATGGAGGTGAGTTTCTTTCTTTCTTTGTTTTTTAATGGATCTTTGTGAATATGGTATGGAGAAGGAGAAAAGAGGGGTGCATGTCGGGTTTATAATGACGGTGAAGTTGTTTAATGGGACTCTCTATTTGGTTTATGCTTAATGTCTATCAGAAAAAGTTGTGTTTAACTAAAAGTTATAACTCAATTTTTTAACTATATATATTAATAATTTAGTTTGCTCAATACATAAGAATGAATATATTTTTATATAATTAAAATTTTTAACAAATAGATTTAAATATATAAACAATGCTATAAATTGTTTTTCTTAACCATCTTTTTCAAAAATAAAAATTTAATTTAAAAATATAGAATAAAAATAAGAAATGCAGAAAATTTTCCAAAATTATTTCCATTAACAAAAACTCCTAAAAAGAATAACTATTAAAAAACAATCATTTCAGTAACTTAATCAGTTTATTTGATTCAGGTTTATTTTTGTTATTTAAGTTTCATTAGATATAATAAAATAACTCCACCAATAAAAGAGATAATAAATTTTTTTAATAACATTAGCTTCAGGTAATGATATTTATATCGGTTTCAAACTCGGTTTCCCACTTTACTAGACTCTCTGTATGAGATTATTTAATTTATAAAATATATTTGAATATAAAAGTTCAAATGTGTATTAGTATGATAAATATGTAAGTTTAGCATAAAAAGTTATTTTGTGCCACATGTTTCATTTTTTATTTATGTCTATTGTCTCTTACTAATTTTTATATACAACCTATGCATATTTTTACTAAATAAACCACTTCAATTGACTATAATAATTGATATATTTCTTTCTTCAATCATAATTTCATTAAAAAAAACTGACAATTCACATTAATAATTTAAAAATATTATTTACAATAATTGTTTATAACAAACTATGAATTGACTAAAAAATTATTTTTTACATATTTTTTAGATGTTGAAATCAAATTTTCATCAATAACTATATATAATGAAGATAAGGTTTTGGTAAACACATGTTTTTGTCCCATTTTATCCTTGTAACTATGTTGGTAGATTTGGGGGGGAAAAGTATGAGATATTTGCCTTTATCAAAAGATAAAACAAGTGTCTAGTGAAGACAAGCCCTAAATAGCTGGATACGCGTAATGGCAAAGGGTCCACAACTCTACCCTTCTGTGTGGATGAATGAGGATATCAAGGTGGAACTTGCTGATAAGCTTGTTTCGTGTATATTATATTATTTCAACTAGCGAAACCAAATCTTCATCGTGATATGAGCATGGGCACTCAGCAATGTACTCTCTAATTGAATATTTTAATTTCCACCCAGAAAAGAACAGTTATATATATAAGCATTGAAATATTTTACATGGCATAAAGCATAATATGGATGGAAGGAATTATTTTATGTTGGGGGTGAATGAGCAACATCATTAGATATATAAATGTTGAAAGTTGGCTGCATTCTTTTGCAAGTGCTCTCTCTTCTTCTTTACATTAAATTAAGGTTCAAGAATCATGACAAAAGATTTCATCTCATTACAATTATATGAGAATGCAAATGATATGGGGTTTAGTGGAGTTTTAAAGTTCTATTTCAATTTCATGTGAAAAAAACAATTGCACTTCTGTTTTGTTTTCCTTGGCGACAGTAACAACTGTTGGATCAACAATACCATCCATAGATCCACCCAAAAAGTACTCTAGAATCCATATTATCTTCATCAGATCATGTTAAACATATTAGAATTGGACTTTAACTGAAGGTTACGTTTCAGATAAAGAATATTATAATATTTTTGAAAAAGTGACATTAGATCAAACAAAATCTCATGTTTAATTGAAGAAAAAAAATATCTTTTTAAGCAAATACATTAATTTTTAAGAACTGCGTAATTTCTGACATTGGTAGGTAAGAATAAAACTTTTCGTAATTAATATAAGAAAATATTGGAAAAAATATGTCTTTTGAATTGGTCATGACTAAATTGTTGACATATATTTTTAAATTAAATCAGAAGTTAAGAATGTTTTAGATATTTTTTGTATACATAATTTTTTCTCCCATTTACTGTTATAAATAAAAAGGGAATAGAAAATATTGAATTTTCTTTTTTTCCAACTAAAGAAATTATTTTTTATTTTCGTCTCATTTTATTTTCACTTTATTCTTTTCCTTGTTTTTTCCATAAGTTTAATTTCTTCCTATACCTAAAAATATATTGTATTTAAATATAAATGAGGTTGTAAAAAATAGGGAAAAAAATAGAAGAAGGAAATTGAATTTGAATTGTATTTTGAACTCCTTTTTTATGGATAAAAAAAAAACCTTTTACTAGAAGCTCTTTAAAAATGAGTCAATAAAGATGTTTTTGCAACTGAAAACTATGTATCGTTTTATGGATTAAGACTATGCAAAAACATTTTTGTGAAACTATAATTATCGTGGAAAGAAGTGCAAAACAACCAAAACATAAGAGTAGAAGAACAAATTTTGTTCCACCAGAGAATCGCAGAATAGCAAGAAAATGTTCCCTCACGAAAGCTCTCGCTAATAAGATTTACAAAAAATTAGCAACAGATTTATATAAGTAGATAATTAGCTATAAAACGTTTTCGTGTTATTCTCTCACTATTTCCTTGTTATTACCTCACTAATCTATCTTTATTTCCTTGCAAATATATTGTCTAACTATTTCTCGCTAACTTGTCGCCAATTTCTTTTCTTACCTGTTAACTTTTGCTTTCTTCCTCTTTCTTTCTCACACCAAAAAATATAATGTAAGTTTGATGTGATATTCTTTCTCACACCAAAAAATATAATGTAAGTTTGATGTGATATAATAATGTAAGTTTGGTGTGAGAAAAGAAAGAGACTTATGAAATAAAGTGGAATGGGCTTTAAATGAGAGTTTAATAATTATGCATTAATAATATAAAATAAATTCAGATGATCATCACATAAGAAATCATAATTGATATAATTTTTAAAAAGATTATAAAAGTTAATAAAATTATCGCATGTGATGAGTTTGTAATTGAAAAACTATATTTTATATTATCAATTCACAATCTTTCATCTCTTTAAAATAAAGTTATTTGATAGGTAACAAGCAAAAGATATGAGACCTACATTAAAATAAAAAAATTTCCACACAAATTCATTTAACCAATATCACTTGTTAGAATTTTAATTAAAACCAATAAAATACCAAATGAATATTAAAACACATTATATTATATTATCGAGAAAGGTGACCCTACATTTGGAATGAGGGAAAGAGAACAAAGAGAAAAGAAAAAAATTGAAAGGAAAGTGGAAGGAAAAAAAAATAATTTTTGTTTCTATAAGTCAAATTTTCTTTCCTTTTTCTCCTGACTTTGTCTTAATCCAAACAAAAAAAAAGTATCATTATCCATGTTTTCCTTTCTCTCTATTTTCTTTTTTTCTTACCAAACATACCGTTAATGAATATCTATATCCAAATCAGATAAACATAGCATAATCTAACAACAGTCATGACTAATTGATTTAATGACTTTTCTCGATAAAATCAAGTTAATTCTTTTTTGTGGAACCTTTTTTTTCTCTTTAGATGAAAAAAAAAGAGAAACTATTTATTAATTTAGTATATTGGAAACCATAATTGTGCCTCATATTTTAGGGTTTACATTATCTCTTAATGAACCAAACTAATTTTCACTTATTAAACCTATATCAATTTCTATTGGCAATCTAATGTACAACTAAATTTGATCACTTATATTGAATCCATGTAACTCATATTAATTAATTTAAAATTATAAAATTCTTAACAGATTCATGCAATATATATAGGAATGATCAAATTAGATTGGTGTAATTTTGACGATTATTAGATCATTTTATAACTTTCAATTGGATAATAAATTCTTAAAACTCATTATTGGAATAAAGTTTCTTTCATATAGATTACATATAAAAAAAATTATATTAATTTAAAATTATTTGTTATCTCATTTATATAAACAAAATCAACGTCATATAAATATTTTAAAATATATTAAAATATTCATCATTTGATTCTTTGTATTGTTGTTTAATTTTAATAAAATTTGATATAGACGATCTTAATAATATATAAATATAATTTAACGATTAAATTAATAAAAATTATATTATATATCAAGTTATAAAATTAATATAATAATTATCAAAATTATATTAATATAATTTAATTCATTCTTTTATTTATATATATAGTCTCGTCTCTTTTCTTTCCAAGGTAACCAAATAGGGGGATACTGTTAAGGAAGTTGATAGATATTTGTTACATAATCATTGCTGGTGCTGGTATATTTGACAATTATGTAATCTTGCATGTCACCAATCACTCTAAACTTAGAGTCCAAATGCATCATGCAACTTACGCGCAACCGTTGGCACGTAAATTTATTGTTTTTTTTTTCTATGATTGCTTTTGTTTACGTACCTTTCAGTTGTACTTTAAGATGACAATTAGACTTGTTTTTAATGAATATTTTGTAAAAAAAAGTCTATGATAAGGTGAAGAATTTTATTTTTATATATAACGACAAGGTAGAGTTTAAATGTAACCATGTATCTAAATAAATTATGAAGACAGATGGACATAAATATCAACGGATACCTTTTTATATTATTAAGTAATTACTTAATATGCCAAAGTATTTATTAGTTGTATGTTCTTAGGTTTTGAATTTTATAATAAATTAAAGAAGGAAGAGAAAATAGAAATTTTCTAAAATTAGATTATTTAATTAAAAGCTCTCTTTTATATTATACTAGATATACCCGTGCGGATAAATTTGAAGGAAGAATTTTTTATATATACACAAAATAATATTAACGATTTTATAAATTTTCATATTATTAAAAAATTAAAATCAATTGAAACTTCTAAAATATGCAATTTATTATTAATAATAAAATAATAGAATATCTATAAAAAATAATAGAAAATAATTCAATGTGATTGATTTTCAATACAACTATAAAATTAATTTTAATAATATTGTAATTCTAAAGTCAAATAAGTTAATAGTTAATTTTCATAATATTGAGAGAACTTTGAGGTTTTTTGAGAGCTATGAAACTTGGGAAACACAATGAGGATAAATCATGATCGTCATTTCTACCTTATTGATATGTCAAAGCTAATTTCATATACGCTTTCTAGTTTTGTTTTGACCATGAGCGACTAGCACCCTAATCTGATGGTTATGATGTAATTGTCGAATTGTATCCCTTTCTTTGTTCTTAATGAAATTTCTCAGTGCTTTTTATTAATTAATTATTTTCCTTATTCTTATTGTTTAATTAGGAATTGATTAATCTTATGCTTAGTCGAATATACTGTGGTGATCATCTACGTATGTTGGATAGACCTAGGTAGAGAATGTTTTATATCAAATTGTATGATCAAAATGTTTAGATAATCTCTGATAAATTAATTAATCTTTAATTGATTGTCCCTTGTTTTGATTATAATCCTTAACTAGGAACAATATATCTATGATAATTGGAGTATTGGTTCAAGACAACAACATCATTAGACCTTGATCATAGACTTTTGGTTGACTTTGGTATTCAGTAATTAAATGTGATAGGAATTCCATAGGAACTTGAATTGGGGGAAAATTGGTACTAGTGAATCATAATTCTAGGTTGCTTTTAATATCATTCCAATTTCTCTTTTATGTATTTTAGTTGTTTTCTTTTAAGACCAAAATCACAAAAATTCTTTGTTAAGTCAAAAGACATTTGTGTATTAAGACGAATCAGGACCTTTAATTATTTTGATTAGATGTAAACAAATACAAAGGCTAAAAGTTGCGTCTTACACAAAATCTACATCTAATGTTTCATATCTAATGCTTTATTAAAGCATGCCTTGAGAAGTCTGTGTCTGATGTTTTAGATGATAGGCAAATAGGATCATGATCTGATATGACAGTTAAGACGACATTTAATACTTTGTGTTTGAGATCTCTTTTGCAGAAATATTCTCCTAAGATCTATCAAATCCTATGAAGAATAAATGAAGTCAAGGTATGAAATTCCTCAACCACTATCAAAAGAAGAGCTTTGGTGCACAAGACTTGCTTTAACATGAAGGAAGTGACTACCTATTGCAATACTTAACACACAAGCTTCGAAGAGTGGACTCTCTGAAAAAAAGACGTGCATTTAATACAAGCATTAAATGTCCTCATTGACCACATTCATCAAATGAAGATCAAGTGTAAAAATCTACCCATTCCGAGACAACGAAAACTTGAAGATGAGACCTATATAAACCAAAAGCTTTGAAGTATCAATCTTGCGCGAACAACATTAATTATTCTTTTTGCACAAAGCTTTCTGTATATTCTTGTAAAGTTAGATAAAGCTCTTAGAAAACCTTGAACGTATTGAGAGAAAAAACTAAGTGTTGATTGTATATCTGTCTGTAAGACGATTTTAGATTTAGTCTTTGTGCAAACTCAAACTACAAATCTCTTCTGATTTTTTTAGAACCAACAATGGCTTTGTAGGACAAACCATAGTGGGTGTTAATCAAGCTTGGAGTAGAGCTTGATTTGTAGAGCCAAAAGTGATTGTGACACAATACTTGTAACTTGTGAGAAGTTAGTGAAACTTGGTAACTTGCCAAGAACTTAACGTAGTTTTAGTAGTAGAAACGAACTTGTATAACTCTCTGTGTCTAATATTTACTTGTTTTCTTTCTACTTTCAACTGACCTAGAATTTGAATTTGTTTTAGACATTTGAAAACATTTTGTGCTTAACGTGTATGTTTTTCATCGTCTAATTGTGTTTTTCAAAAGATCTGCTATTTGTTTTTGCAAAGTTTCTTCTTCAGACGAAAACCTTGTTTGATTGCAAAAAAGTTTTAAAAATTTATAAAAGCACAATTCGACTCCCTTCCTGTGATATTTGATTTTACATACTTCAATTCCTCATTTTATTAATCCAACTATTTAATTTAATAATTTTGACTAATTGGAAACACAACTAGTCCTTATGATTTGATATCCGGACTTTTAGTCCATTTTTACTATTATGTAGGATACACTTTTCTTCGTACTATTTTTATGCATCACTAATTCAAAGATTCTTAACATGGTCTTGATGGCAAAAATATTTCTTCCACTAACTTCCCCAAAGAATATAGTATCATCAACATATTGAAGTATGTTAACCTCACAAATTTTATCACCAACCTTATATCCTCCAAACAAGTTTTTGCCTTTGTTTCCCTCATTCGTCCACTCAACCTTTCACCCATCACCAAAAAAAAGGAAAGGAGCTAAAGGATTGGCTGGACGAAGTCCTTTACAACACTTAAACTCTTGAGATGAGCTATCATTTACCAACACTAAATCCCAAGAGGATTCAAGACAACCCTTGATCCATTTGATCTAAGAATAATTAAATCCAAACCTATTTAGCATATATAGAAGGAATTCCCATGACAAGGAATCATATGCCTTTTCAAAATATACTTTGAAAAAAAAGACATTTTTTCTCTATGGGCTTCCTCCAACACCTCATTAGCCACCACCACACTACGAAGTAATTGCCTCCCTTCAATAAAGGCACTTTGACAATTGTCAATAACCTTTCCAAAGACCTTTTTCATCCTATTAGCCAACAATTTCACCAAAATTTTGTATAAGCCTCCCATCAAGAAAATACGTCTATATTGGCAAGTCTTGGGGATTCTCACACAATGCAATCAAAGCAATAAAAGATGAGTTGGTACCTTTAGGAAGAACTCCATCTCTATGAAATTCCTCGACAAATCTCATAATGTCACATTTCATCAAGTCCTAAAACTCCTTCATAAAACAAAAATTGAATCCATCCAAGTTGGGGGTCTTTGAGCTTTCGCAACCCCAAATAGCTCCCTTCACTTCTTCGTCTTCAAAATCCGCTACAAGCATGTCACTATCTTCACTAGAAATACTTTGGAAGTGGACATCGCCAAGCTTTGATCTTCTCAACAAATTTTCCTTGAATCTATTTTCAAAGAACTTCTTTACTTCCCCCTTTACCACCATAGGCTCCTCCACCTAATAAGGCAAATACCATCCACAAAAACACCTTTCAAAGAATTTTGTCTTCTTCTCCAATTAATGATGGAGTGAAAGAAATGAGTTACAATCACCCTCCTTGATCCATCTTTCTCTAGACTTTTGCAATAATAATGACTCATTGAATTTGACCACTTCCCAAAACTCTTCTTGAAGTTGAAGACGCTTTTGGAAATCAATTTCATTAAGGCTACCACTTTCCTCCAAAACATCAATTCATTTAAGTCTATGACAATTTGTTATTTCTTTCTTTGCATAAAGCCAAATTCCTCCACATTCCATTTTTTTCAAGGCCCCTTTAGCACCTTTTAATTCCTCTTTCATCACAAACATTTACATCCAACTACATCTTGCTTCCTCCAAGCATCCTTCATCACCTCAAAGAACCTACTATCTTGGAACCAACAATTTAAAACCCCAAATGGTTTAGGGCCCAATCCACAAGGTTGTTTTTCACTAGTAAGGGGCAATGATCCAAGGTATCTCTATAAAGGACATATTGAGTACAACCTTGCCAACAATCCAACCAATTTCTAGACATCATACTCTATCAATCCTACTTTTTGCTTTACCATTAGGACAAAATATTGTGAAGTGTTTACCTACCATTGGGATGTCCATAAACTCCATCTCTTCAATAAAGAGATTGAACTCTTCCAATTCCTTCCCTCTTTGAGTCCCCTCCAAACCTTGTTTTTCTTCACAACTTCTAACACTATTGAAATCCCCCATAACACACCGATATGGAATATTAGAGGAAGATTTTATAGTTTTTCAACTCTTGCCAAACTTTCCTCTTACCCTCAAAATCACAAGGTGAATAAGCATTTACAATGATAACCTCCTCTTTGTTGCCACATTTCCACAATTCTTCCATAGCAAGAGAGCCATTCCCCCTAAATGAATTATTTAATTGAAATGGATCTTTGCATCACACAACAATCCTCCAGCTAAAATAAAGGTGGAGACATTTCTCACCCAACCTCATGATCACCCCAAAGTGCATAGCACAATTCCTTCTTTATAGATTCTTTTTACTTCTCTTGTAAGAACATAGTTTAAGCTTCCTCTTTCTTGATTAATTGCTTAACTCTCTTTACCTTCAATCTCCCTCCCAATCCCCTAACATTTTAGGACAACAACTTCATTGATATTTAGCAAGATTATCCACCTTGCACTTGCAGCACAAATCATTTCATTGCTTAATATCTCCTTGTTCCAAATCAGAAATTTGCTCAATCATATCAACTTTTATCCCATGATGCCCCCATATTTTGTGCTAAATCCCACATACTCCATTATTTAATTTAATAGTTATTTTGTAATATGGCATTAGAATTTCTATGGTGTTCCTAATAATTTTGGGGATTTTAAAACTGTTATTTTTTTAATCAATCAAATTGTATGTCATCTTTCCTTTCATTAATTAATTGTTTTGTTGTTTTTTTCAAATTACTCCTTGATTAATTATTTTTAAAAAATTTAAAATTACAACTATTTTAAATTAGGAAATTTGATTTAATATAAGTTTAAAAGTTTGAACCATAATCTCATTCATCAATAAAACGAATTGTCAAGCGAATTGCTTCTAACAACTCTGGCTCTTCCACTTTTCTGCCAGTATCCTGCAAACAAATTTCCACCAGCGTATCCAATGAATTGCTATAAAATAGTCAGTTGTGTTCTGTATATAGTTATGGTTGTTGGGGTTATTGTTGTTCATGTTTGGATCAAGGGTGTATGATGTAGTCTTGTATTAGGGAGTGTTATTTTCAAATTCTTCCCAAGGGTTACTCGCAACATTTTTGTTGTTTCACTCTTTTAGAGTGAATTTCTAAAATTTATTAGTCATCTAACTTTAGAAACTGTTCAAAAAAATATTTATTAGTGAAGGAGGTGAAGAAGATTAATGTTCAGATTCACTGTGAAAGAGGTAAAAGAGATTAAGATTTAGACTTCTAAACTTATGTTTAATCAGTTTTTCTAATTTAAAGTTATAATTTTTAAAAAATAGAAAATATTTTAATTAATCAATGACTAATTTGAAGAAAAAAAAACATTTTTTAATTAATGAGAAGAAAGATGACGTATAATTTAATTGGTTAAAAATCAACAATATCAACATTCCCAAAATTATTGGCAATACAAAAAAATCTCTTTTTTTAATTAAATATTTCATCTAAAAACAAAAGGAAGACTTGAAAAATTAAAATTAAAATTACATAAATAATACTTTTATCTATAAAAAGTATATAAAAACATCAATTTATAAGAAAATCGTCAATATTTAAAACAAACGAATGCTTAATCTCTCTAAAATTTAGTTTTATGTTTGACTAATTTATTTGAACTATATATATATATTGGATGTATCTAACCAAAAACACATATATTGGATGTGTATGAAAGTATAATAATATGAATGGTGAAGGTTGTGACTTGAAATAGAATTGTGGAGCGGTGGGTCACCTAAAAGAAGTAAATAATCGCTGATAGTGGCGCAATTCGAGCGGCCAATTACTCTGTTAAAAACATATTCTCCTGCGGCTCCCGTCAGCCAAGCTTTAAGTTTTATTTCACCTTTTTTCATATTCACCCATCATCTCACACATTGTGTTGTAAAACCTGGAAAAATGTTGCTAATATACTCAAGGGCAGACCCAAACTAAGGTGAGAGAGAATCAATCACAAAAAATAAAATACATCAAACAATTATATATTATTAATTTTTATATAAAATATTTTTAATTTAATATTTTATTATATTAATAATCTATCAAAACACATACACAACTAGAAAAATGGCTTTTTACGACGGTTGTTAAGTACTTTTAACGACGGTTGTAAACCGTCGTTGTATATAACGTCGTTGAAACGAAAGTACTTTTTACGACGGTTATTATAATAGCCGTCTTTGAAAAGTAGAAAAATTCAAAGACGGTTATTACCGAAAAACCGTCTTTGAATGGTATATCTGTTTGGACATTCAAATACGGTTATTACTTAATAACCGTCTTTAAATGTTGCGTCTGCTTGGGCCTTCAAAGACGGTTATAATAACTGTCTTTGAATGCTGCGTTTGCTTCGACATTCAAATGCGGTCATTACATAATAACCGTCTTTGAATGGTGCATCTGCTTGGACATTCAAATACGGTCTTTACATAATATCGTCTTTGAATGCTGCGTCTGCATCGACATTCAAAGACGGTTGTTATGTAATAACCGACTTTGAATGATGTATCTTCAATGATATAATTGTGATTTTTAGATAATTTGGTATCTGAATTCCCCACGGAATCACTCCATGACTTGGCAAACAATAAAATAAATGACACCTAACTAACACTATTAAAGCCATGGCACGTAATTGAAGTCAATTTTGGGGGAAATTGATTTAATATGTTCTTGAATGATATAATTTAATTTTGATGTCAACTAAAGAATAAAAAATCACAAGTCATCCAAACTAAATAAATAATTTAGATCATCAATGATTAATAAACTTAGGAAAGAATCCCAAACAAATACATGAAACAATGCTTACAATTAGTCATAACGACCAAACAACAATGTTTCCAAATGAAAAACAAGGTGATAAATAGCACTCAAAATAGAGCCGTTGTTGGGAGCAATTAATTTATCTTGCACTGCAGACCAATAATTAATTAAACACCAACTCAATCATTGGAAACCAAGAATCATGAGTGTTAAACATGCAAACCAAAAACCAACACGATCAAATGGTGAACAAATCTCCATAAGCACTTATGCGAGAAATAAATATAAGAAGAAAAACCAAGTTTATGCACAAGTTAAAAATCAGCTTCTAAAGAAACTAAAATGAGAAAAGTTTTACAAATTCACTTATGCATATTCTTCTTATGATAACACATGATCATATGATTCATACCCCAAAAGAGCAAGAAAGGAAACAAAAAAAAGTATATATTAAGTCGTAAAATTATAATTTAGGAAAACGTGCAATAATGGCATTTAGAATTATGTAAGTTACTAGTCAAATTCAAATCTTATAAATTGTAACCAAACATAACTGAAGAAAATACAAGATTGAAAATGTCTTCCGCCCTCAGAGACTGCTTTTAATTTTTTATCGAAAAGAAGTTTTTTTTAGGACAAAGTATCTTTTTTATACTGTCTTTAAATTATACTAGATCCGGATAAGAGAAACTTAATTGAATATTTCTAAGGAGATTTGATTTGTCAAGTTATTGCTATTCAATATAATCAAGTCTTTATCTTGAGGAACAAGAAGGAAAATTGGCTTTTAGAGCCTCAAAAGGAAAATAATATTGTCCAGACTTGCCTTTGTAGTTGACTTGATATATTTTCAAAGGCTTAAGCTGTTGAACAACAATTGGTATAGTTCCTTATTGACTAATATTTTGTCAAATTAATTTTTATAGTGTTTATATCGATTTGAATCAATAATGTTTCAATATTTGTTGAGAAATCAGTTGCTTTAGCATTTGCTAATATTTCCTTGGTGTAATTTAGTTTGGCTCGCCTCCTATACCTCATTAATGGGAAAAGGTTTAGCATAACACAAGTCTTCCTTTATTCATGTCAATTCTCATGTTACTTAGACTTATTATATAAACAACCACCTTGAAGGATAATGCACTAGTAGGGAGAAATCTCTGACCAAGATATAAGCAGTGCACTAATTAGGAGGCAATTATTATCAGGATAAGCAATGCTAGCACATCACTGTTTTTTTTTCTATCTCCCCTTCCCCCATGTTCTTTTTTTTTTTAGGGTATAAAAGAAATTTAGCAATTAATACATTTAAAAGTGATCATATGTTTCTTACATTAAGGACCAAAAAGAATACTACCATTTGTTTCCTATATAAAGGACTCAACTCAAGGTAGTAAAATACAAGATTGCACAGAAACTTGTATTGCTATTATAATTTGTATTAGCCAAATCTTGCTTATAGTGAAATTGGTTGGGTGGAAGTTGGGTTTTGGTTCAGAATCTTGATTTACTGTCTATATGGCATGAGAAAGTAATGTAAGATGCATTTTGGTGTTCTGTTTGTGAGCATGTCCTAAATATATTTTGTTATAAAGATTGCAAAGGAAGTGAGTTTTGCCGTAAATGGTATAACTACAGCTGGATTGAGAGCTTTTTCATTAGCATAAGACTGCAGAGGAAGTGAGTTTTGTATGAATTGAATATTAAGAGCAACCTGGGTGATATCTTAACCACGTTTTAACATGAATACCATGAAAGTGGTTACAACATTGAATAAAGAATAACTATTATAACCAACCTAAATATACCTCCCCGGTCCCCTCCCCCTTTTTTTCTCCAGGGTGTAACACTAGCCTAAGTTAAGAAACAATTACATGCCACCATCAAGACTCCAAACCCTGAAAGATGTATGCCTCCTCAATTCAGCACTTCATTCTGTGATCAATAGTCTATCATAGTTAAGAGGACAGACTGCTGACTTTGAATGGTTGAGGCTAGTATTAGAAAAGAAGACAGAATGTATGGATCACAATTTGTCAGAATAGATTATAGAACTAGAGCGGGAAAAGTAGAAAAACAGATAGTAAAAAATAACCTTTATTGATATCACTCTTCTCCCTGAATCCAAATCAAATGTGACCGTAGACTCTAGTATATAGTTATAGCTAACTAACTAGCAGCTGAATCAAGGAAGCACAGACACTTCAAAATAGTAACCATGTCAAACCCATGTGGGATACTTCACTAACATTTCCATAGTGTTTGGTTGGAGGGAAAGGGAGGGGGTTAAAATCTCTCCTCACTTAATTTTAGCTTTCCTTCAAGAATTGGGGAATTTGGAGGGGAGAGAAACTTTTACACTCATTAAACTAAATTATCCTTAATAACTTTATTAGACCATTCTTAATATATAATGGTTTTCACCTCCCTTCACTTCCCTTTCCCCTGTGAAACAAACAAGGAACTTCTCCCTTGCATTAAAATTCCTCCACTCTCCTCCTTTAAACCAAAAGTAAATTTGAATATTACTAACTGCATCTCACAATTGCTTTAAATTTCTTTTTAAACTTTTATGTGAACATAAATAAGATATTACAATACTTAAATAAAATATAGCATTCCATGATGTCTGCAATTACTAGTATTCACTTTCAAAAATAAATTCCCTCTGGATTTAAGATTAACTTTTCATGTTACTTCGTTTATGATGTACTTTTAGTCATGTTATGTCTTATAATTTTAAAAATTTGTTGCATCCCCCTGTCCTCTAGGTATCATATCTGTCACATGCATCATGCTATATCAATGCTTTTTAGCTGTCGATACAAGTATAGCCCCAGTAGCCACCAGAGTTGGCCTAGTGGTTAAGAGATTTGAGTAGTCTATATGAAGTCCTAGGTTCAAATCTCATTGCTGCTATTGTACACACTCAAATAGTAAAAATAAAAAAAAAACAGCCCCAATCAAAAATCAAAATCACTTCACCTAAAATCCCAAACACAAAACTGCAAAGCATACATGCTTGAGGATTATTACATTACACTACACTACACTCTAAAGTCTAAACACAATAATCATAAAAGTCAGCAATATGTGAAGTATAATGCATGGTGAAGATAGAAATCTTATCCAACTTAACAAAGCCGTTCTTCCCTCCTACCAGCTTTGCTGTGTTCCCGACAACAGTAGTCCTTGGAGGAACATCCTTAATAACCACATAACCAGCACCAAAAGGCTAGACAAGTTCCAAGGCATGCTACCCACTGAATGGCAGACCTTGTGCTTCTGATTAAATTTGTTTTTGCTTATTATAAAAAATAAAAAATCTTCCAACAACATGTGTGACTGTGACTAAGGACCCTCAAATGATACTTTAAATTTCTCTCTATCAAAAATAAATCTGTTTGAGAAACTATGCAGGGAAGGCAAATGAAATTGCTGAGAAGGTAAGTAAGTGACTAACCCAACTTTGAGATTTCGAAGTACCCTTATGATAATATTCTCAGTTTCTTGATGAAAGCATGATCTGATGTCGAATCGGATCTGTACTTCACAGAAAACAATATGTTATATTTTTTACTGAAACAAAGAATAAAATTTTTCATATCCTCCATTTGTTTTTGCTATCTTCTCTTTTTTTTTCCTATTTTAATTACAGTTATACAGCTAAGGTAATTGTGACTTTGTTAGATAAATTAGAATAGTAACTACCAATTATTTACCCAATGATCAATACTCAACTCAAATTCTAACTCATTGTGGAAGAAAAAAATTGACAAAAAAAAAAAGGCTCTGGCTATACAGTATTTTCATTCTACTTTAATACATTCTTTCTTCATTTTCTTTATTTTCGATCTCGTTTTTTTCTTAAAAAAAATATTTTCAGAACACAAATTTGCCAATTTTTTTATTATTTTTATTTTCCAAGCGAATAAAATGGGGAACTTACCGAAGTCCATGTGAAAAATGCTAGTTGAAAGAAATTTTGCATGATGCAAAATACTCTAATAATGAGTTTAAATACATGTTTTCCAAGTATAAGAATCAAGAATTGTACGGTGTTAAAGAATAACCTGAAACAATATGAAGCTAATAAGATGAAGTAGCAGCTTGGGACATCCAATTATCCAAACCAGAAAAGGTGGTCACTAGGCCTCACAAGCAAAGTTCCTTTGATCATATGGGATTTGTCATGACTATCCAAACACATATCTGTTATTATGCCTTGTAGCTTTGTTCCCACCAATTAAAGCACCTGCATGCACAGCATAAAACCAAATATCACCTATTAAAATTATATATCCCATGTATGACAAAAGTACCATGACTAAAAAAAAGATTACATACTAAACTATTCTGACCATTAGCGGAATAAAAGGCTGCCAGAAATGGCTGTAGAATGTTGCAGAACAAAAACGAAGAGACAAATAAATCTGTAAGGACCGTGGAGAAAGCCTTGCTCTTCACGAACTCCCTAATTCAAAGGAACTTTGAGCCGTAAGAAGAGTCACCCACGTGCATCGTCGAGTTGATCGAATGGAAGAACAGCGAAGAGGGCTACATTGCTTCTGTCAATGTGCTCACTCAGAGAACAGGAAAGAGGGGCCAGGGTTCAATGTAACGAAGAGGGGAAGGTTTTTAACGGGCTTTGTTTTTTTTTTTTAACCCAACTACGAGGTTTTTTACTAAAACCCGTAGTAAAGTTTATATAATATAACATTCTAAGGCGGTTTTTAATAACCGCCTTAGAATGTATGTCGTAAAATGCAATTTTTTTTAGAATAATTACAAAAATGCCACCGCGTCACTATTTAAATCGGTTATCTAAATAACCGTCGTAGCGCAGGTGACGTAAAAGGCAATATTTGTAGTAGTGATAACATTTATCACCCAATAAAAACACACATAATGTCTTTTTATTATGTTACAAAAATAATCAATGATTTTCTTTTCAATATATATTAATAACTATATAATAAAAAATTATTTTTGTATCTTATTATTAAGTGTAGTCGATCTTTTTATTCTTGGGAATTAAAGATAATGTGAGAAGGTTTACAATAATTGAGAGTCACTTGTTCAACCAATTATGTTAGATCTTGTTGACTTACCAAGTGTAATCTTATTATTAAAACATTAAATATGAAATATGAAAAATTAAAAAAATTTCTTTCATGTTTTATATTGTCTTTGAACCTTTATCGATCTTTGATGTCACAACTCATGACTACAATAACAACTAGTGTGTATTTTCATAATTTGGAAATTATAACTATCTTCAATTATTCAGAAGACATTTGTTATATGATATTTGAAAACAAGAACTCTAATCGCAAAAGAAAAAATAGAGTTTAACAAAAAAAACTCATTATATAATAACTAAAATTTAATGAAATAAATATTTAGATAAGATTTCTTAAAAAGGATAAAAATACTATTAATTTAATAATTTAAAAAAGATAGGAGATAAAAATTGATGATATAATAATTTGATTTTGATAAAATATCATATCGATATAAGATTTCTTAAAAAATAAATTTTATAATTAAAAAATAAAGTTAAGAGATAAAAATTAATTATATAATAATTTAAATTTTTTAAGAAATATAATCAGTTTCAAATAGAATTTCTTTACTTAATAAAATAAATAAATTTCTATAAAATAAATAAATAATATTGATATATTAAGTTTTTAAATTGGAAAAAAATCAGGGGCCTCATGCTAACGTCGGTCCACCCCTATACTCAATTATCTTATCTCTTTCATAACATATATATATATATATATATATATATATATATATATATATATATATATATATGTGAATATAATTGTAATGACTATATATTATCAATATATATTTTTTCCATAAAAAATCAATATAAGCTTTTATATGGTCAATTAATTAAAAATAATTATTAATATAATTTTTAAGATAATTATTTTAAAATTTAATAATTTTATTATATATAATATTTTGTCATTAAATAATAGTATAAAATTACACCGAGATCCTTAGTTCCTATGATAAGTGTTCTGTGACAATCATCACAAGGGATTAGGCTTGAGCTCATACCTGGGAAATAAAAAAATAGTTTAAAATTACTGTACATTATATATTTGTGTATTGTGTACAGGG
The DNA here is from genome assembly GCF_000004515.6 of Glycine max. Classification (NCBI taxonomy): domain Eukaryota; kingdom Viridiplantae; phylum Streptophyta; class Magnoliopsida; order Fabales; family Fabaceae; genus Glycine; species Glycine max. Next base: position 16,987,655 of record NC_038251.2, on the reverse strand, counting down.
GTGGATGCATGTTGCTTATTATTATGGGAGTAATTGCTTTCATAAAGTAAATTTTCTTACTTGAATAATTATTGGTTTTGTCTTCATAAAAAACACATATTGCTTTCATAAAATGTTTTTTTTTTAAATTAAACAATGTAAAAATTGAAAGAAAAAATAAAGTGATATTAATTTTATTCTTTTAAATTCGTAGAAGTATAAGTATTTTGTTTTTTCTTTTTATGAGATTGTGTATTTTATAAAAAATTATAATATTTTTTGTCTATAAAAATATTATAAATTATTTTTTTCTCACTAAAAACAGTTTTTGGATCCGCCACTTGGATCGTGTATAACATATCTTTTCTACCTATATATTTGTATATATTTGTGTAAGAGGATAAGATGAATAAATATGGATTATATAAACCAGTATGGATAAGTATTTTTTTTTTTTTGAAGAGTTTATAACAAGTATTTTTATACACTTTTCAAAAGATTCTTATAAAAGGGCATATCTAGTAGTATTTCTTAAACACGACGCACGACTAATTAATTTGGGTATTACTATTATCATATCAACAACCCATAATGTTAGGAAAGAGCCTATGAAAGAAAGAAAAATTAAAATTTTGTCACATACGCCCGCATGCATGTGCTCATCAAACTTTTTTTTTCTTTCCATTTCTTCAATACTAGGATTTATCATTTATGTACCTCTGGCATGCATGGCCTTGTGTAACCTTCCTCACTGCTTCAGAATATAGAAGCTATTAATATATCTTTGACATTGACAACATTAATTTGTGGCACTAACTTCTATCTAACTCATACCTATTATACCCTTGCTATTACAGTACTAGAATTTACAAGTAGAGTGCATTATCTTTCATTGTTATGTTAATTACTCCCTTCCATTTCTAATTACAATACTCTTTCAACTGTTTTTTTAATAATTAATTTAATTAATCACATTAAATATATGTCAATTATTTATATTAGCATTCTAAAGTTATATATTTTTTTTATTCCTTTATTCACTTAATTATATCTAATTAATATTTGGAGAGACTAATTAAGTAAAAATATGTATAAAAAATAATAGTTAATGCACCTAAAAATTATCTTATAAAAAACAACAAATAAATTTCTAAACAAATCTTATAATTAGAGATGAAAAAAATATATTAAATCTAGGTTAAAAGAATTTGCTTAGATGATTGAATAATATGCTTGAATTATTATAAATTTTCTTTATATAAGTTCGATATTGATAAAAAAAATTGAAAACCAAGCCTGAAAACAGAGTTCATACTTATGTTCATTATTGAAAATTATAAACCAATGTTCGAGAAGTAGGGGTGGGAATAGGCTAGGTCAGACCAGACTTTGAAAGACTTGATCCTAATCTACGATGAATCTTTAAGGCCTGAGCCTGACCTATAGCCTATCAAAGGTTTTTATTTTGACTCGACCTCACCTTTTTAAAAGTCTGGCGTGGCCTGATAGCCTTTTTAAAAGTCTTCTTCATAATAAATATTTAATATTTTATGAAGTATGAACGTAATAGGAAAGTTAAAAAAAAATGAAAGTAATCAAAATAATGAGGAATATAAAAAGGCACATTACTCACACCTAACTTGTAATTAAAGTCCTTGATTATAGGAATAGAAATTATGGAGTCAAAGTTTGATAGTTTAAAAAAAAATTAATTGTATCTAGAAAATTAATTTTATATATATATATATATATATAGGTCGGTCTATCAGGCTTATAAGGTTTTTTAATAAGGCCTCGTCTATTTAATTTAATAGACTTTTAAAAAAGTCTAAATTTAACCTTTTAATTAAATAGATCAATTTAAACTAGACTTTATATAGACGAGATCGTAGACCTGTAGATCATTCTCACCTATCTCCACCCGTGTCGAGAAGACCGAGTGAAGTTTAATATTCCCTACCTTTTGGCTTGAAAATAGCCGCATAGCATGCGAGATATTTAAAACTGCTTCCTCCACAATTTCTTGGGAGTTACTACTGTGTCTAGGCTCAATCGTTAATTTATTAAATGCCAATTTTTTAATAGTTTTACATGAGTTCAATAGACACAAACTTTAACGGGAAAAGTTCCAACAATGTGAATTAATTAGAAATAATTTTTATTAATACCTTTACCATAATTATTACAATAATAAGTATGTTTATCATATATAATAATTTATGAATAAATAATAAAAATATAAAACCTTTACACTGCATATATTATTTATTCTAATTAGAATATTTAAAATTACATTTTAATATGATTTCTATTCGATTAATAATGTGATGATAGTTAACTATCCATATATACATAAAAAATTAGTTTTTTTAATAATTGTTTATGAATAAATTAAATATAACTAACAATTAAGAAACATTTAACAACTTAAATAAACATTTATATTTTTTTAAGAAGTACATGTAGTATTTTTTAAACAATTAAGAAGATTATTAATGCATATTTTTTAAAAATCAAGAAGATTAGTATAAGAGTAGATAAAAACAATAGAAAGTTTTGTAATTTCATAAAACCTTCGAAATAGTTGGTATAATTTACTTTTTTTAAGAGAAAGAAATAAGGGCACCAAAGCAATCCAATTTCTTCACCAAAAGTAAAAAAAGCATCCAACTTCATACGCAAGTTACGGGACATCAGCTTGACTTGTTACATATTGAAGATGTGAGGAGAGAGATTGCTGAGAAAAACAAAAAAGAAACAAACTCTATTATAAGTTTATAACCCTTTTCTTTTCCTTTTTTTCTTTTGGACTAGAAGAGCCAAAGTTCAACAGAAAATCAATTTACTCAACTAGTTGTCTAATCTCTAATATAACTCTATTCATTAGATCAGCCGTTGAACTACGGTTTGAGTTGTCAAATTGAAAATAACTATATGATAAATTACCTTATATGAAAATGTTAAATAAAAATAAACTATGCAGAGTAATATTAGATGAAAAATTTATATAACTTGAAAAAGAAATATAGGTTTAATTAACAAAAGAATAGTAACAGACTAAACCTTTTTAAATGTTAATTATTTTAGAATAAGAATACTTATCTAAATTTTTTTGAAGCGTGAATTAGAGGATCGATCTTGTTCATGCAATCATGCAACAATATTATCATCATGTGTCTGCTCATTTGAAGGCGTGATAAAAGATTCAATGGCCTCAATGAGTGTGCCTTAAAGGGGAAATAAAAGTACTTTAAAGAATAAAGAGTGTTTGATTCAGGGCACTAGGGTACAAAACTAAAAATCAGAAAGTTCCGTGCCTATGTTTCTTTTATCTGTTTGTTAGCTGCACTGGACATGCTCATTTGCAGTCTCCTATTCCAGCAAAAGCATGGGTAATTGCACAATAAAACTGTTCATTGCTCTGACCCCATCGTTTGCGACGTTTTACTTAACCATTAATTTTAAATTAAAAAATTATTAATTAGTGTTCTAAGAATATTAGTAAAATAATTTTAAATAAAAAATATTTTTATTAGGTGACAAAAAATTACACTATACATAATTTTTTTATATTTTTTAATAATTTACACAATAAGTATTTTTTTAATTTTTTAACCAATATCATAAGAATACTAATTAATCAAACCCTTATAACAATTCATGCACACTTTACAATTAACTGAACTAACTTGACAAATAGCCAGATCTCATAAAAATGATGGATAATTTTAATTCTTATTGTGTGTGCAAAAAATGCTTTATTATTAGAGGTAATCTTTATTTTGATAATCCTTATGGTATAAAAGGGATCGTTTCTAACTATTAGTTAGATGATAAATTGTATGCACACAAAAAAGAACTTAATTCTCTATTAATAGAATCTTACTTAGTTTCAAGTTTTGTGAGAAAAAAAATTATTTAGAAAAGATTTGTTTGTTTGATGGGTCTTCTTTATCTATTTCTGATTAGCATGACATGGTTGTAGTATTTTTTGTTATCATATTATCGATACAAAATATTCACTGATTTTGTTAATAACTAATTTTCTTTAAAAATTTTGGTTAATATCTTTGGTGAAATTATGTCATCTCAACCATGTTTTACATATTCTAAAAAATTTGAATTAGAGATCTTAATAAGATTAAGTCCGGTAGTATCTCTCAGACACTAAATGACTTATTGGTACATGGGATACAATATAACTTCGAAACAGCTAAGATTTTTTTAGAAAGAAAAAAAATCACGTTATAATGTAGAACGATATTTGATTCATTAGTCTGGCCATTCAATGATTTGGCCCTTGTGTGAGATACAAAAGCTCTAGAGTTGTTCTCTTTATTCACGGGTCCAGCCTATGCTGATGAGTAATGCATGACCTATCCACATAATAAATAAAACTTAGGTGATTGACTTGCAATATGGAAAACGCGTCTAAGATTTTATCGAATCGTACCACGTACCTATCATATATGCACGGGTTTGGACACTATTATGATTTATAGCCCACATGCATAACATGATGCGCGCAGTGCAAAAATAGAGAAAAGTGAAGAATGAATGTAGTTAGCATTTTAATTATTTCACACCAAGACGATCCTTGGTGTTTCACATCACAGCATGGTGCTTGCAATTGCATGTACAAATTAAATGTTTAATGTTGCTTTGGTTGAGTGGTACAAAACTACTGCATGGGATTTTCACCTCAGAATGGAGTCCTAATTGATTACATGACTTACTACGTTATTTGCCACGTTTGATCGCATGAAGAGATCCAAGACAAACGGGAAACGAGCAAAGACTGATTTAAGGAATCTTTTCATTGTGCTATAGTTTATTAGAGATTACCTGTGCATCATGTGTACTACCAACAGTGGTGGAACTATGGTATATGGTTAACAGGCCATAAATACAAAAATGGATTTAGCAAATTATATTGATATTTCTATGTTTAAGGTTTATTAATTACACTTGTATTGTTTTCATTAAAATATATTTCTTTTGTCTTCCTTCAACCGTCTTAGTTATTGATCCACGATGTTAATTTTTAACAAAATGACAAAAGACCCAACAACACACAAAAGCCAATTGTGTGATGAAGATACAAAAGTAGACAAAATTAAATTGGGAGATAGGCATGGTGTCCCTTCTTCATCTTCGTAAGTAATTGATGAAGGAAATCAAATTGTGTGATGCCATGGAATTTGTTTGAGAATAATGATGTAAATGAAGGTAATGGCGAAAGGCGTTGAAAAATTGAAGGTGATCAACATTTTCTTAATAATCTTATTAGAAAATTAAAGATGATGAAAATGCAGGGGTCCTCAAAAATAAAAACTTGGGTTCTGAGTGAGGGTGATTTTCGTATAATACAACATGGAGAGGAGTTGCTGTGGAAGCCTTTGGAGAACAGAATGATAATAGGTGTTGTGAGGAAGAAGAGGACAAAAGTTTTCAAATATTTCATGTTAACGGAGTCAATTAACTTCGTGATGATGAAGGGGGCTGCTTCTGTAACGTGCTTTACAAAACAAGGGGTGTTTCTGAAAGGAGAAAATAGGAAGAATATAAGTGCAATATGCGCTAAATTGTGTGGAAATAAGTATAATACTGAAGTGAATTTGAAAATATCTTATGAAATTTGGTCTTACATTTTGTCAACTTTTATAATACTTCTTTTTGTCTTAATTATAAATAAATAAAAATATAATTCACATTTATTAAGAAAATTAATTTAACTTCATTAAATTATGTTATTTTTAATTAAAAATAAGTAAAATTAATATGTAGGTTCTCATACTATTATAAAAATTTTAATTAGTTTCTGATGTTTTATTTTTTTAATTGAGTCTAAATATTAATTTTAAATTTATAATTAGATTCTTATACTAATTTGTTGTGAGAAATTTGTTAGACTTAACCAAATATTATGCTATATACGCACATAGATGTTAAGTGTAATTTCATGTCAACCAAAATGATACACATGGAATTATTATTATTTTTTATCTAAGACGCCTCAACACTCATGTTTTTCATTTCCTATCCATCCATTATCTTATGAACCGTAACCTAACCTTAAAATGTGAATTTCATATCTCTCAAACCGTAACCTCAATCCTAATACATGATTAATCCTTAATTTGTTTGTAATGTTGTTCACACCTCCTTAATCACCTATGTAACAGTTCATAGTTTAGGATTCACACCTCTGTAATTAGCTCACATGTATTGGTTTAGGGTTCACATCTGTGTGTGTATGATAAAATATTTCATCAAGTCTAATAAATTCCTCATTATAAATTAACATAAGGACCTAATTACAAATTAAAATTAATATAGGAAACCAATAAAAAAAATAAAGTATAGGACCTAATTAAAAAATTTGTAATAACATGGGGATCTACAAACTAATTTAACCTAAAAAATAAACTCTTATCCGAAACTATTTTTTATTAGAACTAGATATCAAGCATAAAAAAGTCATTGGTCTTATTAAAAGAAAAATATTTCGGAGAGAGTTTCATTAAATAAAACATAAGTAATTGAGATTTATTTATATTTAAGATAAAATTAAAAAACTTTTGTTACTTATATATATTTGAGATAGGATGGAGTAAATTTTTAATGTATTATAGTAACAATATAATATATGGGCTAAATGATGTTTCGATCCCTTAAATTTAGGTTATTATCGGCTTTGGTTCTCCAAATGTAAATATTCTTTTCTTAGTTCCTTAATTTTGAAAAATAATTTTTTTAGTTTCTCTTATCTAATTTTTGGTAATTAAGATGTACAATTTGTGATAAATTTTTTACCACAATAAAAGACTAAAAATAACAGTTTTTGGAATTAAAGAACTATAAAAAAAAAACAAATTTAAACTTGAGAGATCTTTGAAATTAAAGGACTATAAAAAAACAAATTTAAACTTGAGATCAAACAACAGCCAGTGACTCAAATTTGAGGGAAAAAAAACATATTTAAGTTTAATATATCCAAATATATGTATAATTATAAATTGCACTTGTAATTTGAAATGTATTAAGTATAACCAATGCAAGTTTCGGGAAATTATTAGAACCTTAGTGGCTTTATCTTATTGTCGAACTGTCAACACATTTTTAGGATTTGTCTAATTGAACTCAAGTAAAAATAAGGTTAAATAATTTCATATTTAATAATCAATAAAATTTTGATAATTGTCTTATTTTAAATTTAATAATCAATTTTATGATTATTACATTTAATGTTTTATTTTTAATTTTTCTTTCACAGCATTTATGTGTAAAATTAAAACTTTATAATTTTTTATTAAAAGTTAATTATTAAAATTATACTAAAATACATATATGTATATATATGAAATAAAATTATAGAATATTAAAATCTTAACACTTAATTTTTTAATCATTACATTCTTTATTCACCTTAGGAAAAATATATATGGATTTAATTTCAATTTTTATAGTTTTATCTATAAATTTTAATTAAAAGTTATACTCTTTATCTGAAATTTTTAATTCTTTAATTAAAAATTAATGTTGGAAAAATATTTAAAGTATTATACTTAGAAATTGTAAAATAAATGAAAACTATTTACCTAAAGTATGTTTTTTATAATAACTATTTACCTAAAGTGAATTAAATAAATAATTGTTAAGATTTTATAATTTTATAGTTTTATTATAATTTTAATTATTAGCTTTTAATTAATAAATATGAAGTTTTAATTTTACACATAAATAATATGAAAGACAAATTAAAGATAATACATTAAATAAGATAATCATAGCATTAATGATAGAATTTTATTATAACACAATTGTCTAATTTCTATTGGTTATGATAGAATTTTATAATAAGACAATTGTCTAAGTTTTATTGGTTATTCAAAATGAGATTGTTTAATCCCATTTTTACTTGGAATGAATTAGACAAATTCTTTTTTATAGAATAAATTACACTGGTTACTGAGTTATAAGGTGGTTGGAGGGACATAAGAGTTAGAGTGATAAGAAGATTATAGGTTCAAATTCTTCCACTAATACAATATACTAATTACTAATATTTATCTATTAAAAAAAAATCAATCCTAAAATTCATGAAATTACATAAATATTTCCTTTTCTTTAACTTTTACGGCAACATCTCTATTAGGAAAGCACAACGTAAAAATTTTTATTTATTTATTTTACAATTAAGGAGGGTTAGTGTAATGTATAAAGGATGTCAATGTATATTTCTCAAAAATTAATGAAGGTTACTGGAAAAGTAGATAAAAGCATGACGAGTTTGTGTAATTTCACAAAAATTAGTCAATCTAATTTCTTTTTTTAAGGAGTTCTTTTTGAAAATCCTAAAGATTTTTGTTATAAAATTTATTTCAAATATAAATAAATTAGTTTAAACGTATATTTTTTTTCATGATCAACTAGATGTAGCTGGTGCATGCTTTTGTTTGAGTCCTTGTTTTCATTGTACATTTTTAGAAGGCTATTACTTCCTGCACCTCCACATTGCTTCATGAACTCTTTCCAGAATGTTTTATACCTTCTGGATTGAATCCAGAAGAAAAAAAGAAGGTGCATTTCAGAATGTAATTTTACATTCTAGATTTGGCTATTTGGGAAGCCAAAAAAGGGCTGTAGGAAGCAACATCCTTTTAGAAGTCCTTTCAGCCCAATATCTAATATCCATGGTACCCACCGTGTTTGTTAACAGTGATTATTTACCACAAGACCACTCCGTTGGGCCACTAGCTGTTTTTGCCTTGAAGGGACTACTTAAAGAAACCTGCATTATTCGCCCTTGCCTATGTTAAAAAGAGTAATCTTGTTAGATATTAAAATTTAAAATATAAAATAAATGATAAATGAGCAAAAAGTTATAATATCTTGTTTTCTTATTATAAATATCTTCTAAAAGGAAATATTTTAATAAAATAAAAAGCACAACTTGCCTTCTCTTTTTTGATACATTTTGCTTGCCTTTAATTTTTTGATATGGGTGTCTCCTAATCAACTGGGTCAAAAAATAATCTCGCTTATGTTGCATGACTGTCATTGACTCAAGAAAGTTTTGCACACGGTGAATTTTGCTAAATAGATTGTTTTCACATATGTGAACATAACAAAACATTATACCACTGTGTAAACCTTTTGAGTTGCTTGCCTTCTATTTTAATCCAAAGATAAATAATCCCTATTTTTCAATGATCCAAAATTGAAATATGGGAAAACACCAAAAGAAAAATACATAATAAGGAGACAATGATGGCCACTAAAAGGAAATAAAGAGGGCAATTTGTGAACTATAGCCGCGATATGCCTATAACAATTGGGAACAACTATTCTCACTACCATATTTGTTATTTAAACTACCAATCTCTATGAAATCCTTATTATGCCCACTCACCAAATCCCTACACCTTTCCCCTTCTCCACAGATCCAAAATCGCCTCCCCCACCCTAGCCCACATCTAGAACCCTTGGCCCACCCCTATATCATGCCACTCCTCCCCCTGCCCAACCCCTCCAGATCGCACCATCCCTCCATACCGCACCACCCCTCCATACTTCACTCACACCCATCCCGTTGAGTTCCAAGCATCGTTGTTGTTGATCTGTAGAGCATATATCTATCAGGGGCGGCTCAAGGACTTGAAAGGCCTAAAGCAAATTTAAGAATGAGTCCTTTTATTTACTCATAAAATAGTTTATTAAAATTATCATTGTTTTATTTAAAATTAATTTTTCAGACTTTTTGTGATGTAAAATTATCGATTAAATTGTCGAAATGAAACAAGAATCAAGTAAACTGAAGAAGCAGGTGAGAAGACAAAGAAGTATGAGAGATAGTGAGAAAAAAAGACAAAATTAGAATTGAATAGGAAGAGAATAAAAAGAATATAAATAAAAGAAAAGTTTTTGAGTTTCTTTAGCTATTAACTATTAAATCTCTTCTTTTCTAAACAAAACTATGATATTAGTAAAGAGTTGTTGTTCATTAATTGTTACTTACGTGACCAATAAAAAGATTAACAATTACTTATAATATTTTGATTAAAATTTATTTTCAAATATAATTTGATAATAATTTTTTTTGAGGTATATTAGTACTAAAAAAACATTTTGAGGCCTTTTTTTGGGGGGGCCTAAAGCCCTTAGTTGGGCCTTAAGGCAGCCCTGATATCTAGATCCACATAACCCACCTCATCATCTATCCACACACACACCCACCCCACCTTGTCGTCGATATGTTTTGTTGCAGGTTTGTTGTTGTTATTGTCAATGGGTTTGGAATGATGATCGGAGTGGGTGAATGTATGTTGTTGCTGGTATTGGGGATGTTGAGCCAACAATGAAAATAGTTTTCATTGTTGCATAATGTACAACATAATTGTATTTTCATTGCATACCAAGAATGAAAAAATAAAGCAACAAAAATAGGATTCCATTGCATACTTACAACAAAATTATGTTTATGTTGTTCTCTTCTGTTTCCATCCCCCAAATAGGCAACGCAAAAACAATTCAGTTATGTTTCCATCAAAAGGTAATTTTGGAATATAGTTAAAAGACACCCACGTGGGTAGTGAGATTAGTAATTATAGTAGTGCCAATAGTCTTTCCCTATCAATTGTTCCTTTGTGTTTGGGTTGGGTCCATTCTGTTCGCACATCTTTTTTTTCTTCTTCTTCTGGTTCCTTACTTTTCTCGTCCTTTGAAAATTATTTTTCGGAATGTAAAATATAAAAATATACTACGAAAACTAATTTCAGAAATATTAAATACAGATGCGAAAGGCACAATGAGGAAAAAATAAAATGCAAAATAGAAATTTCCCTTGTATTTAGTGCCCAAGGCCTTTTTGTTTATGCAGTTTGGTTGGTTATGTTGGACTAGAGTCTTATTGTTGGGAAATAGGATGCTGTTATGGTGGGAAATGGGATCTTTTCTATTAGCAATTTTGTTAACAAAAGCTCATAGGTCGATTTTATGTGACTTTAAGTAGATTTTTTTATTAAAAAATAAAATATTTGTTACATAAAAAATATAAAAAATGTAATAAATGTTTTTTCTCAACAAATCCCTTTTACTTTTAGTTGGTTTAAAATCAACTTTAACGATTGATGTAAAAATTGTTTTTATAGAAGGCTTAATTACACTTTAAGCTCTCAGGTATTATTATAATTATGCAATTTTAATCTTTTGAATTCTAATTGTGTCAATTAAGTTCTTATATATAATAATTACGTAATTTTGGTCCACTATCAATCCTTTATTAAATATTTAATAAATTTTGTTGACATGATTGTTGATACGTTGCTTTAAAACATATATAATTATACTTTTAGTCTCTCTACTATCATAATCATGAGAGACTAATTATAAAAATATAATTAAGTCACATTAGCATATACAATCAATAATATATTATCATCTAGTGTCAGTCACAATAACAAAATCTCTTAAATATTTAATAAAAGACTGGGGACTAAAATAATCACATAATTGTGATATTATCTAATTTATGCAATTAGAACCTAATGATCAAAATTTTGGAATTATGATATGTAAAAGATGAAAAATACAATTAAATCTTTATTAAATATAACTTCTAAATTCGACAACTAATGTGAAGTCATCCTTTCGTAAAATTATATTCCATTTTCTAACATAACCGTATAACTACACTAAAGGAGTAAAGAGAGAGGAGTAGAGATTTGTTTATCTATACTTCTTTCTATATCAAGAAAAGAAGCATACACCATGCTCCAAGTCAATGACATACATTATAAATACTCATACACTAAAATATCTATTACCTTTTTTTGTTTGTCAAGAAATATCTATTACTTTAGTCTCTCCCTCGTTTGTTTGAGTTATAAAATAAATTCTACCAAAGGCCTACTCTACCTTTTGTTTTTTTTTAGTCACTTCATTCCACTAGCGGACCTATAGCCAGTTGAGGGTCCCTCATTTTTTAAAATTCATCAAATTTGTAAATAAAATCTTATATTTTTATATTTTATTTCATTTATATTTATATAATTGAACCCACTGATTTTATTTTTTATAATTTGCATCCACTGACTTAAGGTCTTAGATCCACCTCTGCTTCCTGCAATAATACTCCCTACTTATCATCATAAGCCTAAAATGATGTAAAAAACAAAAAACAAAACTAAGGACAATAGGATGATTACAAGAAGGAAGCAACAAAAACCAACCACTTGACTATGGTGCCTGTTGACTCCATTGCCACCATAATTGTTTCTTCTTGTTTGTCGACGACGCCTTCGCAGTTTGATTGCTTTATCTATACTCTTATCTCGGTTCATTATTTTTCCTTCAGAAAGGAAAAATCTTGTGATTATGTTTTTGTGAATGCTACACAGCCCTGAATGGAAACCTCACGTAGGTTTTCTTTCAAAATATGTATACAGCAGAGACAAATTAATATATAGGAATTAATAGAGCATACATATGTATTAATGGGAAAATGGTAGCTTTAATTTTTATTTTTTTTATATATATAGATGATCATGAAAACCATTTAATGGGGCAAAACCCCTTCTGTTTGTTTCGGTGGCAACAACATAAGACGTTCCAGGAAGTGATTAAGACCTATTAAATCTTCTTTTCTACGTAATAAACCTTTTTGGTTTCACGAGGAACAGGTATATTTTTGCTTGGGTTTTGGTTCGAACATTTTAAACGGCTCGCCCTTTTTATTTATTTAATTCAGACACACAGTAATTGGAATAATCATCTTATATATACAGAATTTTTATCGAGACAGTGATTAATATATGTGGAAAAAACTAACTGAATTCCTTTAACAAAATTTCTCTTTTTAATCATATTTTTTTTATTTATAAAATTCGAATTCAAAATTTTGCTTTGAAAAATCCAAATCCTGTAACATGTTCAACCCACCGTGTTTAATTGGGAAGAAACAAAGTGTTGACAATTTCAATAGGGTAAAGAAGGGTTTGACCGTAGACACTCTAGTCTGTTTGGATGGCCAACACATTTCTCAATATTTGCAAGAAGGACCTCTGTAGTTTTGTGCCTTTTGCGTTTGCTCTTTGTGATTTTTCTAAAGATTTTTTTTCAGTTCAAAAGTGGGTATAAAAAAATTATAATGATTATATAAATTAAATTTGAAAAAGCAAAATATTAAAATGTTTATTTTAATATTTTTATAAAACTGAAAAGATAGTTTCTATGTTTTTTATTTTATTTAAATAGTTTCTAATTTTTAACATTAAACAAACGGAGCATTAATATTTATCTTATTTGATTAATTTCTTTTGCATTGGGCGATCGAATACCTTTGTAGGCAATAGAAACCTGAGTTCTAAAGGTGCTTGAAGTTGGACAGTGAGCTATCAAAGACATATATGCAATCGAGAAAAAACAAGGCTTTGTTGAAAGAAGAGCAAGGCTGTGAGTGAGAGAACCCGAGGGACATAGAGTGACACAGTGTGTGTGTGTGTGTAGTTAGCTCATCCTCATTCAAATGAGCTCGTGCATGTAGAAGATGGGATTGTGGTTTTGCTTGTTGGCTTGCTCGAGAAAAACACAATTGAGGAAAAGGAACTATGGTGGTGGCTTTTGAGTTTCTGCCTGACTTTTTTTGTTGCCCACGATTATAAGGTAATTTAAATGTTAAATGAAATGCTAACAGAAAAGAAATTGGGAGGTGGTGAGTCAGTGCTTTAATATAAATTGAATGCATGTTTATTGAACATGGACAAATAGATAGCAATTTAAATCGCTACAAGTAACAAGGTTGTCACACTTGTAATTTTATATAAATTTATTTAGGTTTTGTAAACTTAATTCGTAAAATTGAATCGTAAATTCGTAAGAGTTTATTTAATTTTAAAAAAAATATTAATATTCTTATATACAAAATCATAATTAAATATTTTAACCCTAAAATAAATCAAAATAACAAACTTTAACAATAATTCATCTAAGATACTTTTAATATAATCATCATATTATGAAATGTTTCTTAGATATTCTAACTGACTTTATATCTATCGCTTAAGAATGGTTATACTTGTTGAGTCAAATCTCACTCACGTTACAGGTATAACACTCAATGCCTCACTACAATGAATATTTGTGATTCTGCATTTGAATGCAAAATAATACACACTCAGGAGATGAATGCAGAGGGAGAAGGAAGTGAATTTTTATAGCTCTGGCCCGCACATATATACATATTATGTTATTAGTTTGAGACTCCGAGTAATATTTATCCACAATAATGCTTATTGTTGTTTAACAGAAATGTAATGTTTGGTAAACCATTAATGGACATGAACATGATTATCCATTTGGAAAATAAAATAAAAAAACAAACAAATAAACACAATTGCACACATTTGGATTTGACAATTGAAGCAAGTTTTGGAAGCGCACAAGACTTGAAATGATGTTGCATTTCTTCAAACAAGGAAACAATAGAAAAGTAAACGCAAAGAGAAGACCAATGAGGCCGAGTGTCATCAGATTGGCCACATCAAGGTAAGCTAAAGAGTTAGATTACAAATTTAACAAGAACCTAAAAATTTAACAATGAAAAGGAACTTCAAACAGAGAATAGGAAAAGAAAAAAACTTGTTGCGAATGATGAAAAGGAAAAACATAACACATAAGAGAACAGTAGCTAGTGACTCTGTCTAACTCCCTTCAATGTCGTCGCGGCCATGCACTTCTCCGTCGCTACAGCTACCACGCACTCACACAATCGCGGTCTTGCAAAAGAAACACACACTCATCGTCTCGACCACTCATACTTCTGCTTTGCACCATCGTCGCGACCACCATGCACGAGCACGGAGCACCTTGCCTCCGCTTTCACAGTTGCACCATAGTGATGGAGTGACAGAATAGTCGGGATGGAGCGAGAAAGAAAGAAAAACGTAAACCCTCAAACAACAAGCACTATGGTGTGGGCACGAAGGGAGGAGAAAGAAAGAAAAATGAAACAAACGAAACAACATCGTTTCATTTTTCCACAAACCCGCAAACTCGACTCGGACTCGCGAGTCTACGTTAATTCGCCCGAGTCTACTCAAATTTTGATTTTGCTACTGTTTTAACTCACGGAGACTCTATGAAATCATAGAATCGTACGATTCTAAGAATTAAAACGCAATTTTGACAACCATGACTGGGGTTGAATTAAATAGACATGAAATTTATATTGCTATAGCAATTTTTAAGACGATGAAAGTTAATTTGAAAGGATACAAGCTAAGATATAAAAATAATTCTTTGAACTATTGAGATTGCACAAGGATCTCAATTTTATCCTCTTAGACTTTTGGAAAACTCAGGGAATAGGGATTTCACTCTTCAATTAACCACTTTGTCTCTATACATGCATACAAAGTGTTCGGTCCTCATATCACAGATATTAGTAATCATAAAATCACCAACCTTCTCAGGCACCGATCATTTTGTGATGAGGAATCCTTAGCTGATATTAACCACAATAATATAATCATATACAGTCAATCACTAACTTTTTTTTATTGACATGACAAACCAACAAGTATATATAAATACTGTACATTGTATCTTCTAAGCTAGCACCTCAAAACAGGATGTTACAGTATTGACACTCAAAGAGAGAGCATTACTTGGAGTTAGAGCCTTAGAGGTATAGCTTTCTATTGCTGTTTCATATGAAGGCCAAACCTTTTTTTTTTTTAAGATTTTAGAGAAGTTCATAGTGGCAAGTATAATCCAAGAACCTCATTCATATTCATAATCATGGTGACCTTTGACAAAAAATATGTGTACTAATGAGTATCAATGCCAAACTATTCGATATCAAGATAATAATACAACACTTACAATCTTAAGGTGACTTAGCTAGCCCATCACAAGTTGTTTTTTTTTTTTATTTCCCCACAAACTTGCAAAACATTTCCTCCCATTCAAGTGCTTGCCAATTAGGGTACCTACTTAACAACACCATTTTCCAACAAGTAAAACTGAAGTGGTCTCTTACCCTGCAAAGCAGAATAGCCTGCATTCCTGGATTAAATCTTCAAGATTCATTCCAACATTGTCATTGTTTGCAATGGCGGAGCTTCATCTGAAAATGAGAGGGAGTCGCAAATAGATTTAATCTAATATGTAATATTTTAGTACATATTTCAAATTTAAGTTGTAATTTAAACACAAAGTTAATAGAAAAAAGGATAAATAATTAAATTGGTTCTTAAAAGTGGAAGACACTAACAAATTAATCTTTTGAAAGATTAAAAATTCAAATTCAGTATCTAAACATGTAAAAAGTGTGATAAATTAATCTTGTTGATAATTTAATGACAAACTAATCTTTAAATTTTGTAATTTAATGTTAAATTGATTCTAAAAAATATAATTTATTGTCAAATTAATTTTTTAACATTATAATTTATTATCAAATATGTCACCACATCATATCATATTTTTTAAAACAAATTTGACTATGAAAAAAATACTAAAACAAATATTTAGAATCCATAAATTACATTGCTTCTCGTTTCCTTTGATGTGTGGATTCTCAAGGCATTTTTTTTGGGTTCAAGTGATATGAAAGTTAATTTCTTTCTTCTTTTTAACAATTTATATATATAAATTTAGTGCATGAATATACACAATATATATATATATATATATATATATATATAAATGAAAATATAAAAAAATTAAAAGATAAATTGAGCAAATATTATTCTATTGGTTAAATTGTCGCAATACTAGAGCTACATTGTAGATAGTCCTTGAGAACTACAATGACTTAATCGTGACCTATTACAATAGTTCTTTTTTATCTATAATTTTTCTATGTGTGTGTGTGGATTCCAAAAAAGTTTGGGTTGGGGGGACGTGGCTCCCCTGTCATAACATTGCTTCGCCCCTAATTGTTTGTGTTCTTCAATTTTCATGTGACTTGACTCCAAAAGTCGTCCTTATCATCCTTAGTAGCTTCACGCGTCTTTAGTCCTTATCGTTGGTTATATAGTTTTATAGACAAAAACTTAAATATCGTACTGTAGCTGCACTGTTGGTGTTGTTTTCTAGTTAAAATTAGAGTTTTACTTTACTAATTTACATGATAATAGATTTCATTAAATACCATTATATAATTGGCAAGGTAAAACTCTAATGATTTGTTCTTTGGTTTTGCTCAATTAATTAAGTCTAAGGGTAATTTCTAGAATTCTTTTAAGAATACATTTGATAATACCTTTGTTGATCTTTTTCTTTTTTTATAATTAGAAACAATTTTAATTTTTCACTTAAAATTTTTAGAACTCGAAAAGTGGAAATTTGAGAATTTTTCCTTTAAATGAACTTGGAAAAATTGAGGAAGTTTCTAAGTGTCAAATCTAATCTCATTAGCTTAAATTGAAGTTTTTAGAATTTATTTAGCTGATTAAAGTTAATAATAAACTTTTAAAGTTTTTTAATTCTTCACGTAAGCTGGTAATTTTTAATGGACACTGTTGTGCATATTGTCGGCATTTAGATATAAGTATTATATTTTATTTAATTGAAATTTTTGTATGTATTTTCAATGTTAAAAACCTGTAAATAAATTGTTTTATTTTTAATTTAAATATTATAAAGTTATAATATTTTATTTTTAATAATAATATTATTTAATAATACAGGCTGATTCGATCATAGCTACACTAATAAAGTTTGAACCAATATTGCCTTGAATTGTTAAATTAACAATCCAATTTTAAAAAGTCGAATAGACTAGTATTCTAAGCATTCCCCCAACCCCATCATCATCATCACATGTAATGATTATCTTTCTTTTGACAAAAGATATAATCATAGGTTTAGTTATTTAATTATCAAGTGCGCATATGAGGGCGGCTTTCGTTGCTGTCTTCACTTTGATAAATACTACTAGTATCTAGAATTAGCTTACGTAGTGGCATGTTACTCACCATTCAATATTACGTGTTATTTGGTCAAATATCTTAGCTGTAACCCTTCTTGTTGAAAGATCATATATCTAAATTTGTTCAACAACTCGTAGTTGGTAATTGTCCATTTATTGAACCAGTCTTTTGATTCATCCAGAAGAAAACCTCAACATATACACAATTTAAAACAATTGAACTTTCCTAACTCTTCCTTAATTGAAGAAATTAAATTACTATAAAACAAAAATTAAATTAACTTAAGCATGTTTTCCATGTGTGGACCATATATATATATACTTGCACGCTCACTGTCTTCTTGTCTTTGTCTTTTCTTGGCAATGGGGGGGGGGGGGGTCTACTAGCTAGCTAGTTGGTACACTACACAAAACTAACCAATTTTGAGGGAAAATATCTCTATGTATATGTACAAAACATGATTTATCATTTATGTGCCCTAATAGGCAAGAACTCCTTGCCTAATTTTCCCATGTGATGGAGGAGAATTTGATCCACTTCCTCTTCCATTTCGGTGTTTGTGATCATTTGAACGTGATTGTGATTGTGATTGTGGCCTAGGGGTCTTGGGGGATTTAAGTGGATGATGCCTGTGGCCATTCCTATGAAGGTGACCATTGTTATTATTATTTTCCCTCCTCTTAGGTGTCTCACATTGATCCTTTGCACTATGCATTTCATTATTATCCGGTGGAGCTGTGTAAACAAATGTTCCAATTGGAATGTCATCAAAATCTTGGAGTGGCTCAAGGGTCTTGACCACTGTGCTCATTGAGGGTCTGCTCCTTGGTCTGTGGCTGAGGCATTGGTAAGCCAATGCTGCTGCTTTTTTTGTCCCCATTTCAGAATATTGGCCTTCAAGTCTAGGATCCATTATTCTGCTGAGTTTCCTAGAGTCATTTAGCATTGGCCTTGCCCACTCCACTAGGTTTTGCTCCCTTGGAGGGCGATTTTTGTCCACTGACCTTCTCCCTGTTAGCAGCTCCAACAGCACTACTCCAAAACTATACACGTCACTCATTGCTGTCAAGTGACCTATCAAAAAAATTATTATAAATTTGAGTTAGCTACAAGAATTCTAGCCCAAGTGGATGATTAACTGCTAATTACATATTATTATTATTATTAGAATAAAATATCCTTTTAGTCTCTGTAATTTTAGTAAAAATTTGTGTTAATTAGATAATCCTATTTTAATTTTGATTAATTTGATCCTTAAACTTAAAAAAATAATATTTTTTGTCTCTCATCACAAACAATCTTTTTACCGTGAATTGAAGAGGGACAAAAATCTAACTTTTAAAAATTTAAAGATCAAATTGATTAAAATTAAAATTTCAAAACTAAAACTAAGTTTCATACAAACTGAAAACAGATTTTATTCTTATTATTTTTAGGGGTTCAGTAAGTATAAAACATCGTTATAAAATTTTATTGAAAATTAGTGCATTACTAACATTTTATATTACACTTTTTTATAATAAAAAATGACTTTTAAATCTTTAGTTATCATTATTATTATTATTATTTGATGAAAGTGGATTGATGGAAAATATAAAGTTATAAGGTTACCTGTCATGATATATTCTGGAGCTGCGTAGCCGTGTGTACCCATAACTCGGGTTGAAACGTGAGTATCATCTCCTTCGGGACCGTCTTTTGCCAACCCAAAATCAGATAGCTTTGCATTGTAATCCTGAAAGAATATTTAATGAGAAGAGTAAGTATTAAGAACAACATTATATCCAAGAAGAGAAATCATTGAAGAATATTAAAAATAAGAATGATATTTGAACATCCTAATGTATTTTTTTTTTATTTCTTCTATTTCTTTCTCTTTCAAGTTTCAATTAGTATGTCACCTTCAAAAAAAAAAATTTCCAATAGTATGAGTTGTCAAGGTTTAATTAATGTTTAAAGAAGAATATCTTAACTCTATCCATTTCACATTATTCCTTTTATATAAAAAAAATCCCTTTACACCCCTTATAAAATATTAAATCAAATAAACACATATAGATAGGTGTTATGAACTTCTACATATAATTGAGAAAAAGAGATTTTAATGGAACAGTAAAGGAGGATGAAAGTGAGACTTACAGAGCCTAACAAGATGTTGGAAGCTTTGAAATCTCTATAGATGACTGGCTTCTCAGCTTCATGAAGAAATGCTAAACCCTTCGCAGCTCCAACAGCAATTTTCATTCTCGTTGACCATGAAAGTGATGCCGAGAATCCTGAATTAATTGCCACAATAAAGAATAATAAAAGGTTAATTATTTAGTTCTCCAAGAATAATTTAGGCTTATTTCATATGAATACATTAATAATAATGAGTACTTATATTAATTATAACAAAATTCTTACTTCTAAATAATTGATTCTCCAAGCTTCCTCTTGGTAAATATTCATATACTAAAACCCTGTGTTCTTCTTCACAGCAGTATCCTATCAGCTTCACGAGATGTGGATGCCTTAGTTGCCCCAGAAAAACAACTTCAGTCTGTCGTCAGCACAAGTTAGAAAACCAAAAGGTCAGAACTGATCAAAGACGCGTAATCTTAAAGACCTTATTATTTAAATTTATAAAATAATTTGTGACATTCATGTAAAACATTTTTTTAACTTACTTAAATGATTTAGTGTTTTTTAAATATATAAATTTATTTCTATACATTTTACCTTCAAGTCAATAAAGAAACTTTCATTTAATAATTACTCATTAAGTAAATACTTAATTGAAGTATTTATTTAAACATGACACATTAATTATTTTGATAAACAACTTAGTTAAGTGTTTCCACAAATATAACTTGTATGAGGACTAATGGAATTTAAGTAACTTTTTTATTTGTAATAAGCTTTTCTACATGTATTTTTTTAGTAGACAATTTAGATAGAGTCAAACACTAAATGAAGTAAAAAGTGAAAGTATTTCTCTTTACGAAAATTTGAATAACCAACCCTCTACCTAACCTTCATTAGCTTTTAATAAGCTTTATGATGAATGTATTGAAACATATGTGAAAATATTTATAGTAGAATAACAAGCCATGCACTTTTATTATCTCAACTATGGACGTTCTAATTAAGCAAATATCTCAAAAAGCACTCAATATAAGACCATGGGCGCGTATTTTTTGATTTAGATCACATATATTCTCCACTGTGAAAACCAGATAAGCCGCGTATTTGACACTAATTTAATTATGCGGAAGAAAACAAAGTAGCATACGTACCAACCACTCTTTGTGGCCCTGCGAGCCATCCAAGTCCAAGAGCTTAACAGCCACCGGTTGAGCCTTGAGGCCATGCCTAAGCTTGTCATCAATGAACCCCTTATGCACGGGTCCGAACCCACCTTCTCCAAGAAAATTGCTAGAAGAGAATTGTTGAGTAATAATCTTGAGCTCAGCGAGTGAGAAAACATGGAGGTTGGTTCCCGCTAGAGAAATTGACAGATCCTCCGAAAGAGTCGTGCTTGGATAACTCAAATCCGTCACAGAAATTCTGTGTGAAGAATTTGGCTTTGTAGCCACCACTTTCTTTGGCTTTGGAGAGGGATATTCACCCTTGTAACAACCGGGGAAGATTGATTTCCATAGGGTTTTCATAAGGGTCATTGTTGATGAATTGAGAAAAGAATAAAATGAATGAATTCAAACTTGAAATGGTTCTTTATGATTATATAGTAATCTACAATCTCATAGCTATACTTTGCTCCCAAAGTGTTTGTATAGAGATATATCCTTGAGGAAGGTTGGAAAACTTAATTGGTGAGATATTTGTATATATTAGGTAAGAAGAGAGATAGGGTTTGTAGAAATGGAAATTGGGTTTATGACTTTTGAGGGAATGGTAGAGAGGTTGTATTCAAAATCTTCAGCTGCTTAGAGAGAAAAGAGGTTTAGCTCCTTTTTATACCACCCCAATGTTGATTTTTTCCTCTAAAGTTGTTTTTGAATAGTTGTCTAGGTCCTATATGCCATGGATTTTCTTCCTTTTTGTATTTAATATATACAGACATAGAATGAAGGGGTTATAGTTGTTTGGCAAGCAAGAAATTTCGAAAGATCTGAACAAATTGTTTAATATTATTTGATAAATGGGGAACCGAGTATCTCAAGTCTAAGATGTTGGTTAAACACAAATGACGCAACTGCCCCTCTTGACTTTCATGCATTTGTTATGGTGACAAATTTGGAAAAGAAACTTTGACTTGTCATTATTCGAATCTTTTCAATTGCGAAAGCACCTTCAACATTTCCTTTCATTTTCTAATATCTACTGTATTTGGTAAAGACTTGCACTCTTTCACGGATCCAGGAGTTGCTCATGATTTCATACTGCTCTATTAGTTGAACCATATTTTCTTCTTTGTTTTGTTGGGTTTTCGTTGACCTTAATTTCTGAAACTCAAATTAATGTTTTGATATGCCCCATCTTCTTTTCTCTATTCATCTAGACTTTTAGTAGTGCCTGCTGTTTCTTTTAATTAAAGCTGAATAAAGTTAAATACAATGAAATATTTTACTATGAACTTTAATAAATAAAAAAAAACAAATTAAAATTCTTTACAAAGAGGTAACGACTTCAAGAATACGATGAACAGTGGAAAACACAAAACAAACTCCATATATATGCTCAATTGTTTTACTAGCTATGTACTTTAATAAATAAATAAAATTGTTTTACTATGAAGATAGTACAAAAGGGTAACGTGTCCCATTCCCGAGTGATCTAGTCAGAGGGCAATTCTGTGACACGCACGACGTGTTTGTTCTTCAGATATTGAAAATTATACTTGGTTGGTATGCGTGCGACCTTAATTGGTTTGGTTTCTAGAAGATGCAGATCGTACATAAATTAATTCAGCATGTTGTTTATACAATGACAAAGCATCATTTAAATAAATGAATTGGACGGATATGCATATCATTAACAACCAACACAAGGACTTATAATAGGCCTAACATATGAGGTTACCATCTGAGAATGCTAGTGAAGGGCAATTGGAATGAAAATATTAGAGGGTCCACCAAATAAAAAATCCAAAATACATATTGGAATTTGAAAGATATGTTACATTTCTATAAGAGATTTATACTAGTCATACTTTTAATATTATATGATTTAGAATCGATGAAGCTAAGAAAATTTCAAATCTTCTGGGACAAACCTCATTCCTATGTTTCTGACTTTTTGATTTATTGTGTAACAATAGGGGATTCTATATATCCCCTCCAACATGTATAGTATTTCTCCCTTTTACATTATTGTTGGATAGTGGAAACTACAAGTGAGTCAAATAATATACAAGTTTGGAAGGTAAATTAATGGCAAAAATGTTGAAAATAAAGCACTCGTGTATATATCTCACTACTAAACATGTCACATTTAACAATATTTTTTTGTTAACACTTATTATTATTAAAATCTTAACATTTAAAAAATATCGCGAAATATGAATAAATGTTATTAATATACTTTTATCATATATTATTAAATATTATATATAATTCATGTTGTTAAAAATTTTAATAATATTTTTATTAAGTGTTAAATAAAAAATGGTATTTAAAATCATATGTACAGCAGTGTTTTTCTCTGAGGCTAATACCACCGAGTGCATAGAGTGATAGGTATAACCGTATATATGAAGCAAATTCTTGTAATTTAATAAGTGGTATTTCAGTTTACATTTAGAAAATGTAACTGTAATAAAAACTCAATAAACAGATATTTATTGTTGTTGATGGTCCTAAGTCCTAACTATCATAACTTTTTCTGTAAAAAAAAAAAAAAAAACTATCTTAACTTAAATAGGTTAATCAAACATAAAAAAATTACACCCACATCTTCTAGTTTTTTTAAAATTACTCATAATATCGTTCTTCTTTCTATTTCTACATTAACTTCTTTTCTGTTTAAAAATATTACAGTATTATTCTCTTATATAATACATTAACATCTCCTAGGAGAAAAATTATTGTAATGATTAAAAAAACAAAAATTACTTATATAATTTCATGAAACTTCATAAATGATTAATATAATACAAAAATGGCATTTTACATCACCACAACAATGTAAAATGGCATTTTATTGAAAGTGTCTCACTTTTAACTTTGCTCGATTTAACATTGGTTTAAAACTAATGTTAAAATTCTTTAATCGGCATTAAAAAAAATTATAGTATTGTTGGTTGGTAGCCAATTGTAAATATAAAAGTGAACAAATAGAATTAATCTCAAATAAGTGGATAACCTTGTTAATTGCATGTGTGGAGATAACAACTAGATTAAAGTGGGACCAACGTGTGGGGGTTCAGCTCTCATTACCGTGGGCAGGAAGTGTTTTGTTCGGGTGCATCCTTGCTGGGATGTTAATTAGTAATATTATTATAATTATAATTACCTAAATGGAGGAATCCATTTTCTATTATCCTTTCCATAATTGTTTGGTTGGAAAATAAGTAACGAGGTTGGCATCTTCCAAATAACTTGGACTCTCAAACATTGTGTGCGTTTCAAGAGAAAAAATTTGATGATGGTAAAAAAGTTTAAATTTAAAAAACAAATAAAACTTATACGACTTAAAAAAAATAACTGATATCATGACTTTAGTTATAAAAATAATAATTGATATTATGACTTAACTTTTAAGTTATAAATTAAAAAAAATCATAAAAAAATTTATGATTTTATTTAAAAAATTAAAAGTGATAATCCATATTATTAACTCGAAAGTCTCAAAATGAATAATAATTCAAAATTCACCTCCAACTAATAATTTCAGAAAAAAAATTACCTCCACTTAATAAATTAGCCTGACGAAAACCGCGGTGATTACCGGTGTGCCAATTGAGGACAATTCCGTCAATACGGGAGTAGGTTACGTGGGGCCACTCCACGTAACATGATTCTGTATGAATAAAGTCAATGAACATGTTGGGGTAATCTGGTCATTCCAATAAAAATTAAAATTGATTAATTAATTCTAAAAAAATTAAATTTGACGACCTTGTCAACACTGATAAACCTGAAAATATTTCAGCGTATCCCTTGGCATGCAAGGAAAAGGAAACTTATTTTTAGAAGTCCAGAAAAATGGGTAATGATGCTCTAATGTCACCATGCCACAATTGTTTGTATGTTAGAATTTACTAAATTTTAGGAGAATCATTTCGTCACTGTATTATTCTAATAAGAAATAATTAACATGTGAAGTGGACAGTTAAACAAACTGTCGCAGAAGCTGAACATCAGTTAAACGAGAAGTTAATGTAATTAAAGCTAGTTTGGATAATTAATGAAGTATCTAGAAGCTGAAATTTTCCTAATTCAATTTGATCATATGTACTTTAAAATAAAATAAAGGCAGTGTGTGTATGCATGTATATGATTGATTAACATTATAAATTTAAAAATTTGGCCAAGATTATACTGAATAGAGGTATTGATCACATTACGGATTAGGATGCATTGGTTTACTTTATTTTTACTTGATTCAGACCAATATAAAAGGTCAGATGAGATTAACTTGATTTGTTAATGTAACATATAATTATATGCATCTTCATATTATATATGATTACATTATAAAAGTAAATAAATATAAATCAAATTAAAATATATTTTATAATTCTACATTTGTAGACTCAAATTAAAAATAATATTTGTTTCTTTTTATAAAAACCAATTCATGACTATTGCATTAATTATTTAAACTAAAATATCCATAATTAATTGTATTAGTAAATAATTAGACAAAAGAAATGTATGTTAATAATAAAGATAATTTTAAAAAATAAATTTATTCTATAAACTATACGTAAAATGTTATTGATATGTTAAGACAAGAAGTATTCTTTTCTTTTTTTTTGAACAGAGTCAAGAAGTATTCTTATTAACACATAATTATTATAAAAAAATACAAATTCAATATAGGTATAATGGAGCATACCCCTTTACCCTCCGAGTGCATGATAGGCTATTACTCTCCCCATTTGCTTTTTTTACATTCCTTATTTTACTTTAACAAACTATATAAAGTCATGGCATATCATCTTCTTTTTTGTTTTTTAAATGGCATACCCTGCTAGTGTATATGATCATCCAACTTATATAATGAACATCACACTACTAAAAATATATATATTCTACGATGGTTAATTTCAGCATACTACGTCAGTTTTTGATCGTCATCGTAGGTGATGTCGTTGAATGTTGGTATACCTATGACGACGGTTTCTAACTCGTCTTAGAATGCACTTTATACGAAAGCAGTTACGTCATGTAAACTGTCTTAAAATTACCTTCATTCAAAGACGATTTTTTTGTAAAAATCGTCTTAGAATGAGGCTCATTATAAGGTGGTTTATACGACGTAACCATCCTTGTATCAAGCTTATTCTAAGACGATTCTGCCTTAAAATCGTCTTAGAACATCGTACATTCTAAGATGGTTTTGGTGTGTCAGCCGTCTTAGTATGTACTACGTTCTAAGACAGTTTCAGTTGGAATCGTCTTAGAATGTGCAATTTTTTTAATTATGATTTCTTTACGTTGCACCTATTATACAGACCATTAATTTAACCTGCACATAAAAAACAATATTAATATAAAATCCTCTAATTAGCAACACAATTAATATAGAATATTAAAAAGAAAAATGTAGAACATTAGGAATGATTTCTATATGAATGGATTTGAGTTGTATTTCCATTTCAACTAACCAATTCAATAGTAGAGAGAGATTTGAGTAAACCAATGTTGTGGGAATGTAATGAACAAAGTAAACTACCTGTAGAACTAATGAATTTACAAATTACAACCACTACCTTCTGAAAATTAATCATCAAAAACCCTTGCCACTAACAAAACTCAAAATACTCCAAAAAATATGTTAATCACAACAATAAAAAGTAGCTAATAGCATGCATGCACATGCAACATAGTCATGGAGAGAGGGAGACCTGTCGACCAAGATGAGCAACAAAACTTGGCCTCATCAACATGCTTCACATCAAGCCTAATAAACTAGGATCCAACACTCCCATCATGGTGGGCATAGGTACGAAGAATAGATCTATGAAGTCAACACATTCGACATTGATGCATGAATGACCACCAACAGTAAAGGTGCTTCTAAGAGTGTATGTGACCTGTTTATTGATATAAATTTAGCCAAAGCTTGTGATATAACATAATTAAATAGTTGTACCTACACCCAACAACAAATGTTCAACAAGTGAGTAGCAACATCACTGCCAAACAACATTACTTATAATTACAAATTATATGTCACAACATAAATTTGGTTAACTAATGATAAACTTGTTACAATAGATCAAGTGTTGTTTGTCAAATTGAGTAGTAATGAAAACCTAAATTGGTAGGGTCCACTGAGTCAAGATGTGTGCAGGTGGCATCATCAGAGAAGCCGAAAACCCATAATTTGGAAATTACTATGAACATTTTGAACTTCACAAATATCAAATAGAACAGTAAAATAGTTGTACATGAAAATTGTGATTGAAACATGTTCCTTAAGTGATGTATCTGCACCGTCCAATGATGCAAGAAAGTGATAGCACCCATGACTCAAGGGATATTCTTAAGGCCAAAAGAATCAACAAAAGACCCAAGGGATGGGACGAATACATGCATTAGACCTTACAATTTGAGTGTTGTAGTGATTTAGGTAGTGGTTTAGCTTTTCTGTAGTACAAACCCAACTGTCAGCTAATAAGATCATTGTAACTAATAAAACTTTTTATTTGAGTATTTAATGTAACACCATATTTAAGATTTGAATTCAAAAATTTTATTAAGCTAAAACAATTCTATACAATTTGATCCATGTGCTCGATGGTATATTTATTAGTCATCTAATATTAAGATTGGATAAACTTTGATATTGTAATAGAAATGAAAAGAGGCTGATTACTCACAAGGTGTAACTCAAGTGGCTAGTAATTTGAGCTCTTTAAGCATATGACAGGAGTTTGATTTCTTGCTATGTGAATAGAGTAACATTTGTGGAAGAGGAATTGTCCTTTAATTGATACTTTACTTTCTTAGGGATTAATCTCACAGCTTTTGGTTATGGAAATACTTGCTTTTAAAAAAAAATCTAACTCTTAAAAGCTAATTTAAAATAGAATAATTGTCCAATATTAGAATAAATATTTAACTATTTTCCTCTCCAACATGGTGCATATCAACAATCACTAAATTAAATTTTGGAACTGTTGGTTAATGGGCTGCCAAAAGAGGCTTTGGATGTTTGTATGGACTTGGAATAAAAGATGGGCAACTTTAGCTTTTTAAATGTAGATGTTGTAGTAGTTTTTTTATTTTGAAAAGGGCAAAAAATATATTAATTTGAGTGTTTGGAATCTGTTATTGGTGCTTCTACGTAGTGTAGCCTGCTTAGTGCTATAGTGATAACAGAATCAGTCATCAATTTGTTACTTGTAATAAGCCTTTTATATAAAATGTATTAATGAAGGAAACATAGCAAAAAAATTAGTCCGTTACAAATGTGTTAGTTGTAATAAGTTGGAGGTCCAGACTATTCCATTTAAAACGAATGCTTGAAAATACAAGGAGTCATACAAAGAGTTTTAGCATTGACAGTGATGACACTTAGATCCTGCTTTTTGTGGGGTGAAAGCTTAATGTATAAGGCTAGATTAAAAAAATGATGTTTTTGTTGCACAGAATAAAATATTAATTAATAATTAATTAAACATCAAACATGGACAGGTTTCCTATTTTTTAATGAAAAAATAATTCAAATTTGTTTTATATTTTTTTCTAAATAAATAATGTAAAGTTAAATTAGCAGAAAAATGTGATAGAATCATTTCATTTAATTACAATAGAGACAGGAAAGGAGTCACTAAAGACATAGATGTAATACACACTCACCCTTGTTTGATTTCACTACAGGAGCTGGTGGAGATGGAGTAACAAGAGGAGGAGGGACACCACTGGGGGAGTTGGTGTTGGTGTTGGTGGCTTTACTATTGGGGGCTGAGGGAGAAGGGGTACCTTAACAGTGGATGTTGGAACTGTTGGTGTGGTCACTAGCCCTAGAGGGTAAGATGGTGATTTCACTGGAGGGGCAAGAGTTAGTGCCTTTACTGGTGGAGTAGGTGCAGGAACCTGTACCAAAATGCCATATTTCTAGCCGTTTTTAACAACAAAATTTATGTATGCTAATGTCAACACACTCATGCATCAACAACTTTTACATTTGAGATGTAATCTATTTACTAAATATTGAATGTATATCTTTGATTGGTCTAAGATATCTTCCATATCTATGTCATGTAGAGATTGTCCTTGTTAACAAAGGAGTGGAAGTCATGAAAAATTAAAAATAAATAAATAGTGCGCTACATTTTTAACGATATCCCTACATTTTTCACATTGATCTTTACAATTGTTTTCTACTTAAATTTTCCCCTATGTAAGGTATTTTAATATTAAGCATTTTCGACCACACATATATAGTACAGGAATAGAAAGCTTAAAGCATGTGACGTTGTTAGCTTTTTTTTTTAAGAAACGAACATCAATAAAATTTACCAAATTAAACAAGCTGGCTAGATTGGACCTACCTTTAGAAAATAAACAAATCACACGGATAATGACAAAAATTTAAAAAGCAATTTTACAATAAGCTAGTATGTTTAGATATCAAAGTGATACAAAACAAAATTGAAAGGAAAATTTTTGTATAAGTGAACATAGTCAACATACCACTGTCTTGAGATCTTCATCATAGGAAAAAACTTGCACATTAACATAATGGTGAATATTCATGTTAAAGTAAAAACACTTGAAGCAAGAAATTAAACCAAATGATTTTTCATGCACCTTATTGCTGCACATGTGAAAATGATAAGTGTATGAACTATGAAAGCCTAATGACGTGACTTTTGTATCCTATATATATTGTCAGTTGAATAAAGCCTATTACAATTAAACTTTGTTACTCCCACAATTTACCAAAAACCCAATTGCAATAGGCAGTTCCAAAAGGAAATTTCACTATACTACAATATTGATTTAAGGTAAAATTTGTCCTCTTATTATGTGACTAGACCAAAAATGGTATAAATGAATGTCTGGTTGTTGATCATTTGCTTCACTAAGGCTTTATGGGGGTTAAATCCATTGATTACCAAAAAAGTTTTAGAATAAAAGAAACAAACAGTTACATAATACATAAACTTAATGTTCTCTCATTCCCTTATGCAGTGGAGATTGAGACTGTTAATGTTAGGGAAACTAGATTTTTAACTTGATAAACTCACAAGGATGGTTATAGCGTCATAATATACAAAATGAACATGACTAAGGGCAAAATGAAGAATAAAATTTGACAAAGTCTCCACTTAAGGTACACTTTTCCGAAAAAATAGCAGCACAGGTAAAAGAAAAAGAATCAAGCAACATACAATATCATAATAAGAAAAACATATACAAGTACTATTGAAGGAAGACCTCATAAGCATGCAGAAATAAACATAATTGTGTTCTTAGCTCTTAATTTGTATTATTCACTATAATCATAGCAGATAAATGTTCTCGATCTACTGTATCTATTATACAGTTGGTATAGAACTCTGGGTCACCACTCGAATATACAGAGAGGTCACAAGGTTTGTGTCGTTCTCCTGCCCCATTTTTTTATTAGTAATAATAGTGCACTTTAGTTTCAAAGTCAGAAGGTCATTGACACCACAAACAGGGAACATCACAACCCACCATAGACGGAGTTGCAAAAACAAAGACATTTACCTACCTAGGGAGTTTCAGTAAGTCTTAAATTACTATGAATCCCTAAATACACAGGGAATGCTAGCATTTACTTCTATTTCAGAGGGTATTGTTGAGAAAGGAAATAGCAAGAATACCTGACCGAACGATGACACTGACCTATGCGACCTACAGTGAATAAACAGCACGAGCAACATTCAGCCCATGGCGACAGCTAGACTGAGCCCACGGCACCTACACTGAGCCCACAACGGGAGGTTGAGTAACGACAATGCATGACCTAGGGTGAGGGATTAAAGAAACACAATGATGAGCACGACGAACGATGAATGGTTCAAGGATAGTGAGTGCGGGCGAGACACAAGTTAATTATTTAATTTGTATCTTTAAAGTTAAAGACGGTGGTAAAAAACTGTCTTTGTCTCCCTACGTTCAAAGACGGTTGAAGCTTATACCCGTCTTAAATAATTCTCAATTAATTTAAAAAATGTCATTGTTTTTTCATACACTTGCATTCTAAGACGATTATATCAGCCACCGTCGTCAAAGAGGTCATTTGAAGATAGGTTTTCAAAACCGTCTTCATTTTAAAAGCTGAAAATTACAAAAATGCTACCATCTTGTTATTTAAGATGGTTCTATGGTGATTGACATCATATCTGCGTCATAAAAAAGACTTTTTGTAGTAGTGTCATATAATTAATTTCTTAATCAAATATTTTACTTATATGAATGTTGGTGTTCATGTGAGACACGAGTCTCTTATCATTTGAGAATCCATCCATCGTGCAACTACAATTAGTAATGGCTAAAGTAGTATTTCTTTTAATAATAGTTTCTATTTTTATTTTTTTTTGAAAAATTATATTACATTAATTTATATAAATGAGATAATAAATAATTTTATATTAATATATATTTTGGATATATAATCTATGTATTACGAAACATTGATCTAAACCTCGATTTCAAGAACATTATAGTTTTACTAGATTGATTTTACTGATGTTTTACCATAAAATTTTCTTGTGTTGCATCATTCTGAATTTTACCTCAGCTTAGAGATCAACTAAAATCAACTTACAAGAAAAACAAACATGTCTTTTGGTATTCTACTAAGATCAGAAATATTAAAAAAAAAAAAGTCTCCAAATATGTGCGGTTGATTTCATCTACGTACACACGTTACATTTTTTTCATAATTAACATAACATTATTCACGTGTAAAGCCTAACTGGTTAGAGGTTCCTAAGGTCAAAATTTTAATCAGAATATGAACTGGTGACAACCCATCTGGAATCTGGGTTTTTGCTTTTCTAGATTTGATCAGATAGAGATCAGCTAAGCCAATAATTATCACCACGTGTTTTTAATTATTTTCTTTTTCAAAAATAAAAAATAACTTGGTAGAAAAATTAATAATAGTACACGTGATTATTAATTAAAGGTTAAATTAATTGATAAGTTCATGTACTATTATATTAATTAAGTCTATAAGTTGAAAAAAAAATATAATTGAGTTCTTGATGTTGCAAAATTTTTGTAATTTGGTATTTAGAGTTAGTTTATGATAATTTAATTAAAACCGCTAAAATAACTTTTTTGTGCTTTTAAAAACTCTAAAAATTTAATTAAAAATGATTACAAAATCCAGGATCTATTATAATTTTTTTAGTTAAAAATGTTCAAATAGTTCAAGCACCTAATGATAAATTTAATCTTAATCAAACAATTGTTTCACAACCAAAAGGACTCTGGCTAGCATCTCTTGCAGAAAGACGCTATTTGTACGGGAACTCATTTACACGTCACCCACACGTGAGAGTGCAGAGTGAGTGATGAATAAGGCTTGTAATCTCCGAATATGATCTAGGGATCTATAACGAAATAATTTGCCATCTTTTAAAAGTAAATATTGAGTTTAATGATAATGTATTAATGATATAAAATATTTACGTTTACTCATAAATTATTATTGATATAACTTTTAAAATAATTATAAAAATTAATATATTTATCCTATGTTATAGATTATAATTAGATAAAAATATAATTTTTTTTATAATATAAGTGTTTAATTTGTTTTCTCTGTATTCAAGATTGAAAACTAACAAATACGTCTAAAACCAAAGTAAAATATACTCACCATTAGCGTTTAACCATTTTTCTCTTATAATTAATGAACTATTTCGTATTTGTGATCCCATGCTTTATAGGGAGATCCCAAACAAGATTAATCTAAGTTCTATTTTGATAAACTTTTCAAAATCATTTTACAAGAGAAGATCTAGAGAATAAAAACATAAAATAAATTGACCTTGATTTCCTAAGCTAAACAAACTTGCAATTCAACACTTAAGAAAACTTAAATGAAAGAGTTATTATAAAAATTAAATGCATAAATTATTTTTAACTTACGAAATTTAATTCGTTTTATATTTATAATTTTTTTACTTATAATTACTTATAGAAAAGTTTAGGACAAAATGTTTTATTCATTTATTTTTTTTCAATTTATTCCTTTATATTTTAAAAACTTCATCTTAGTTTTTTATCTTATTTATTTTGTTCAAAATAATCTTTTATCTTTTAAAAAAATTCACTTTCATCATTTATTTTATTTATATAAAAAATTCCAAATGACTTTTCAACTATTTAAATATATTTAAAATGATCATTTATCTAAGTGTTATTGAAGGACAAAAGTTAAATATATTTAAATAGTTGAAGAACTATTTTAAACATTTTAAATAAGATAAGATACTAAAGTAAATTTTTTAAAATAAATAATTATTTTAAATCTTTTAAATTAGATAAATGATTAAAATAAATTTTTTAAAAGATAAAAAACTATTTTAAACAAAATAAATAAGATAAAATATACAAATGGTATTGTATCTTCTACGTACCTCAATGCATTTGCGCTTTGCATAAAAAGTCTCTGCTGCACCTTAATTATAATTGCACAGCCGTTGATAAATTTTGAAAGTCTATCCAACTTGCAAATGGGGACACACACTTTCTCAACAAGTCTGTCAATAATTTATAGATCACTTTGCCGAAGCATTGCTTGAAAAGACATATAACTAAATGTTCCCAAGAAATTTTCTATAGAAGCTTTCGATCAGAAGCCAATGTTTTTTTTTTTTCAATAGGAGAAAGTCAATGTTGATATATAAGACCAACGTATGCTTCTTTCAGAACGTCCATCATTATATATTTGGTGCTCGTGTGTGCTGTACATCTTCGTAAGTATTTGGAGTTTCCTTGCTTCACAAAAGGGTCATCACTCATTAAAGAGCACCCTTCAATTCATTCTTAACAAAGACACTCGAAAGACTTGCTAGATCGATTCCATTTCTCATTTTCTCTAATTGGGGAGGATCATGTTAACAAGTTATGTGCTTGTATTGCGACCTAGCTTGTTATTCAATGCATAACTCATTGCTCTCTAGAAAACTATGTGAGGAAGTGGAGAAGACTCATAGGATAAACAGTTACTGTTAATTAGAAAAGATAAATGTTTGGTATCCATTATTGAGGCATATGAACATAATAAACCTTTTTAAGTGTTTTTTTTTTATAAAGAAAATATCATCCACTAATTTTTTTAAATTTAGTCTATATAAAAACTTATTTATTTTTAATCTCTATAGTTAATAAAATCACATGTCTTAGTCCCTAGTAAAGGATAGTTGTAGTCTTTAGTAAAAGGCTAAATTAAATTATTTTTGTAAAATATGATGACTAACAAAATAAAATATTTATAGGGGATACAATCAAAACTCGTGATATTTTCAAAATTCAGACACAAACATAAACTTTTTCTTCAAAATCATTGGAAAATAAACTTGATTTAATTTAAATTGGATCAAATTTATTTAAAAATCAAATTCATTTTAAGTCCATTTAATTTCGTTTTATCAAATGTTGTTTAAAAACAAATAATTCTCATGCATGCTACTCATTGCCTTCGTATATGTAGTATCTAGCATCTAGCATCCGAGGAACAAATATAGAGTGGGCCCTTTGCTTGAAGTCCTTGCTCTACCAAGGTTCAGCCCAAAACTGATACGCCTGTAATAACCCACACCACCAGGGAATATTCTTCTTGCACCAGTCCAATCTCAAATACACTCAGCAAAACATGTGAAAAACCAAATTTGTCCTTCACTTAAAATCTCGATTACTCCCATCTCTCCCCTCACCTTCTTAACATCCCACTTATCCTTTCCAATTTTCACATCGTACTTTGAGTTAAACCAGTTCTCAACTATCCCCAAAGTTGATTCAGACAAGACACCTGCCTAAATGTTATATTTTGATTACTATAAAAGTGACCTTCGAGTCACAACCAAAAATAATAATTGATAATCATTTCTATATGATCCATACGTAAAAGGCAAGGTAGGGGATGCAAAAGAAATAATTAAATAAGTAATATAATTACTACCTCCGCATATGTCTTTGGATGAAGACCACTTGATTGTTCAACAAATGTAGGTGGGGATGAAGATCTCACTGCACATGATATTCTAATCGCAGGTAACAAATCAGAAAATAAGACATTTAATTGTGACTTAATTACCAACATGATAACCTGAACTCAAGTCATAGTCCACTTTTTCATTCACAATCAGTTGTTGCATATATTTTAAAAAAATTACAGCTGACATAGGTTAAATTTTATTTTATATAACTTAAATAAGGATCAGCATTCAACAGTGCCAAAATTTCATTAAAAATACTTAGACAATCCCCATATACTTTTAAAGAACCAAGTGAATCCCTAATCTAACATCTAAACGTTAGTAGTAAAAAACTAGTGAATGCTATTAACAATTTCCTTGAATCGATCCTACCTCTGTCCATTAGATTTCCATCTTCCAGATCATGTTATCAATGCTTCAATTGTGTGATTTCTCCAACGCAACAACTCTGGAAACTCAATGTACTGCTAGTGAGTTCTTTGCTCTTTCATCCTGAGGAAGTTTGCAAGCTTCACTGATAGAAGTTGTTCTCAAACCAGCAGGGGGAATGAAGCAATTTACTAAAAGGCCTCGAACATTGAACGCAACCTCTTCAATTGTCTAGACCCCTTCCATTCTTGTTTTAGTATGGCTAATGGCCATCTCCCCAAACCTGAAAAGGGTAATGTTGGAATTATAAAAAATTTGTTGGGTGTATTTGAGATTGGGCTAGTGCAGGAAGAAAATCCCTACCACCAACCACTCACGCAAACACAGATCCATTTTGTCTTGAAACCAACTTTGCCCAGGACCTAAAACTAAATTATTAAAAGCATACTACTTTTATCAATTAATAAGACTTAATTTAATTATTGGTCTATTATATTCCAATTGTGTGAATTGAATCTTTTTGGTATTGTAATCGCATAATTTTAATTTTTTTCATCAACTTTTCATTAAGTATTTAACAAATCATAATTGACATGTCGATGACATGATAGTTAATATGTCGTCTCATCTTAAATGTATGCTGATGTGGTTCACTTTTGATTCATTAGGTATCACAATAATTAATGATCAAAAGTTTAGTTAGGGCACGTTAGAATGTGTAAAGTATTACACCAGTGTCATGTCATCATCTAATGACAATCAACAATATGTATTAAATATTTAACAAAAGACTGATAGGAGGACTAAAGTTCTACAATTGTGATACCTAGAAAATCCTATGCGCAATGGGGACTTAGAAGACCCAAATCATAAACTTATTTTACCTAACAAACCAAAAGTTTAATTATATTGTTTAATAAATACTTCTTTTATATTTATTAAGTGTTTAATTATTTTGTGGGTTCTTGAACTTTTAGGAAAAAAATTTATTAGGTTACTGAACTCTTTTTTTTTGTTTCAATTGGATCCTTGAACTTGTATTTGTTTTTTAATTAGGTAATTAAACATAATTAAAAAAACAAATACAAGTTCAAGGACCCAATTGAAAAAAAGTTTAGGACCTATTTAAAAATGACAAGTAGTTTAAGGACCTAATTAAAAAATTACAAATTTGACGCATAATAATTTATATATTTTTATTATGAATGTGAACTCCTTGTAAGCCAGTATTTTCACCCCTGCGATTTCTGAAGTGGTTGAAGAACAATTTAACCAATTTTCAAAGTGAAATACCTTTACATCATAGTGAAGTGAACAATTAAATTGTTAAATTTGAAAATCAAACAAAAAATCAACACTTACTTTCATATGAAAATTATGATTAGGAGTTTTATCAAACTAAAATATGATCTTTTCTCAAAGTTAGTTAAATTGGTGTCATGTAACAACTGTGACACCCTCTACCTTGACATACATATTTATATAATATCATACATGAAAATGCAGAATTAATTAAAATTATTTTATTCAATAAACATAAAGGAGCTCACGTGAATAAATGGTTCACATTCGCGTTAATCATCAAATTAAAAACTTATCAAATAAGGTTATGAAAACATCTCTGACCCAAAATAAAGTCATCCAATTTTTACAAAAGGAAACAAGTTAAACAGTAGAATAACATAAAGTAATATGTTCATAACATTATGTAGATAATACAAAAACTCATGTCTTAGTGTCACATCCTTTCAGAGCATTGTGTTCCAGCATCCTCTAGCATGAGGTTCTCCATAGTCATCCGCCTGACCATCTGCTTCCACGAACACAAAATTTGAAATCATCACAGGATCTAAACACAAACAGGACATAGGAAGTAAGTTATGACATTCCTAACTAATAGAGAGAAACGAAACAACATAGATATACATATCATATAAATGAAATACAACTTACTTAAATACAACTCACATCATTCCACCACTTATCGCGTGACATCACATCTCAACACTACACGTCTCACACATTTTCACATCATTCACGTACTCAAGAATCAAAACACAATATCACCCAACCAATCAATATCAATCATATAGAAGCGTTATGCAACAAATATACAAAGACTCAATCATATATGCAATGTGGTACTATGTTAGTGAAAAATCTTGTCAGGCGCCTAGGAGTACATGACAAGACAGACCACACACTGGTAAGTCATATCACTCTCACTATGTAAAATCATAGGGAGACCAATCAGGATCACTCTGTTTTGAGAGAATGCTCCAACCATATGGGATCGGCATAGGCTTCAAGGAACATTCAAACTGAGTGTATTTACCTCCAAGGTCTACACTCCGAAGAGTCGGTTAGGGTCTCTCCCTCCTGATTCAGGTCCAACCCAGAAAACATTTTAGCACGCAGGCTCTATCTATGAACTGTACAAAACACACGACTCCTCAATTATTCTCAAAATAATTTTAACTCGTCCCGCATCAAAGTGATTAAACTCGTTGAGTTCCCACAATGGATCTCATCACAATAGTCGTCGTGCAATGAGATGTTACAACAAAAGTTGTTCATTATAGGTGTTGTCTTTCTTGTTGGATGGGATAATAATGATCATTCTAAATCTTGTGTATTGTACTTAGTCTCAAGGATGTGGCCTGTAGGCCCAAATTTTGAAGCCCCAAAAGGTTTTTTGTGTGTCTAAGTTATTTTGTTGGAACTTATGTAAGGATGGTCAAATGGAATCATCCATCAAGGTCAACCACCTAAGATGAAGGTTGATGTATGGTCATAGGCCCAAAAGGTTCATCTCTTTAGAGGCCATCCTACTTAGGATGATCCACAACCTCACAGTGCTAAGCCTATGGGTGTAAGCACTTATGTTATCATCCTAAGAGGTCCACTTTCTTAGGATGGTTTACACTTGGGTTGTCATCCTATGAGGTTAAGCTCCTTAGGATGATCTGTTGTCCCAATGTGCTAAGCTTATGAGGATAATCACTTTGTATTGTCATTATAGGAGGTTGGCCTCCTTAAAATAGCCATTTATTGTACCCATCTATCAGATAAGTTGGACATTTATTATCCGCATGCACCAACTTAACAAAACTAATTAGATAATGATTGTACCAATTTATTGATAAATCGGTGTTTGCATGTTCTTTTACAAGAGTTTGTGCCTTGCTTTTGATTCAATTCATGTGATTTATTGGTAAAACTCATGTAATTTTATTAAGTTTGATTCAACAAGGACAAGGATTGGAAAATGTGAAAATTCTACGAAAATGAGCTTAAAAAGGGTCGAAAAAGATTACTCTTATAAACAACATGACCATCCTCTTTGAGAGCACAACCATGATCCTCCCCGCTTCTGTTACACTTTTTATTTTATAAAAGGGGATTTAGGAAAGGGTTTGTTTTATGTTTTGCTCTGTGTATGAAATTTGACTCAATGAGTAACTCAGGCATAGTGTGAGAGCTCTTTTGGATTATAAAGAATGCAAGGAAGATTGTGGGGACTTCTGATTGTAATTTTTCTTATTCCTTTATCTTTCTCATGTATCTGAGGTTATTGTTTTGTTTGTCTGTGCCCATGGTTGGTTAAACCCCTCTTTTCTAGGATTATGATGTAATCTACAGATGAACCCTAATTTACTTAATTGAAATTGGCTTTATTCATTCAATTTTGTTGTTCTATCGTGCTTAATTTCTTATTAGAATTTATCAATCTATATTTTAGTTATTTGTACATTTGTGATATGCTTTATATAAATAATGCAATTATAGAACAAGTGAATCCTTTAGAATGGCGATTGACCAAACATATTTTAGGGATTTTTTATCGTCATTCTCTATGCACTTATGTTCCTCATAATTTATTTCTTAATTGACCAAATTAAAACAAAATCAAGAGAAAGACTGTTGGAAGTGTTTGACCAAAACCTTTTAACAACCTTAAGTGTGGTTAACAATTGATAACATTGAGAATTCAATTAACGTATAATTGAGGGAATTCAATGGCATGATTTCATCATAGCCCTAGGCCTTCTTATCTGATAAGTTCATTGCATTGCCTCTGATTGCTCTAGAGTACTATATTCTGACAAGGTAATTTAACACATTTCTCAACTATTGATTAAAATCAAATTGTTTAGTTTATTATGGGAACACAACTAGTCCTTTAGGTATGATATTCAAACTTAGGTCCATTGTTATTGTGCGTAGGATATGCTTTCCCTAAGTGAACATATTTTATGTATCAAGTTTTTGGCATTGCTGTCAAGGACTAGTTGCATAGTTCCCGAATAATTGATTTTGAGTACATTGAGCAATTTTTGTTCATATTTTATTTTTGCTTTACTTGTTTTTATTTGTTTTTATCTATTTTGTTCTATTTTATCCTAGTTTGAATTATGAATGTTTACTGCAATTTAATTTTAATTTTCTTCTTTTTTTTTTCCAATTGCATTTTATTCCTTCTTTTTGTGTTGATAGTTTATGCTAACTAGATATCAAAAGGCTGAAATTCCCAAGCATAATCCTGAGATCAAAAGAGCTTGCCGCATGAACAATGCGAACACAAGGAGAAAAAGGATGGTTGAAGCAAATGGTGGTAATGGCGGCAATGTGATTGGCCCACTGGAGTGCATCTTGCAGGACTATCTCACCCTCGTGGTGGGAATCACTACCAGTATTGTGCTCCTTTACTTGGAGAACCAAAACTATGAGCTAAGGCATGGACTGATCAATATAACAATGACAAAGAGCACGATATGATTTAACGATTGCTATAAATAAGCAGTTAATCATAAGAGGAAGATATCATGGTTGATGCACATATGATTTACTCGTAGGATACCGGTAAAAATTTGAAGTTGAGCATGCCTTGTTGTTGTTGAAAGATAAACCAAAATTCGATGCAAAATTTATGGTAAACTCTTCAAAGAGAACCAAATTTTTTGTTTCAGGTGGATACTCTTCGTCTTCTAGCCCAGGAACACCCATTGAAGTTTAAGAATATGACATGATATTACCAATGTCTCGCCCAATAAAACAAAATGCAGCAAAAAGGAAGAGCAAATGAAAATGAGATGTGAGTACTTCTACCAATCTCAATCTGGTGGGCATAGAAAGTGCAATGAAGGATAAAAGTACCAACATCACAAAACTTTTTGAGTTAAAGAAGGCACATGAAAGGCATCTATAGGAACATGAGAGACATTTGGAGTATGAAATTGTCATAGAGGACACATTTGGCATGTCTGAGAAACAACTCCAAGACCACGCAAAGTATTGTGACTATATAAGGTAGAAGCAAGGATTTTAAATGAATAGGTCAATGTCATGTTTGTTATTTAATTTTAGTTGTCTAGGCTAATA
The DNA here is from genome assembly GCF_000004515.6 of Glycine max. Taxonomy (NCBI): domain Eukaryota; kingdom Viridiplantae; phylum Streptophyta; class Magnoliopsida; order Fabales; family Fabaceae; genus Glycine; species Glycine max. The sequence continues at coordinate 16,946,660 of NC_038251.2, read as the reverse complement.
TTGTGTTTGTTATTTAATTTAAGTTGTGTAGGTCATTGTTGTATTTTTATTTTAAATTAAATTGTCATGTAATATTTGTCATTGATCTTAGTCTCATTATGAAAAACTAGGCGTTCCAAAACTAGGCATTGGAAAACTAGTCATTACAAAACTAAACGTTGAAAAACTAGTAGTTGCAAAATTAACTATTGGAAAACTAGTCATTGCAAAACTAGTTACAAAAGTAGACGTTAGAAGACTAGCTATTATGAATCATGCTATATAACTTGTGCAATCTTTTCTTATTCTCACATCTTCTTATAAAAATCACACAATATTCTTCTTTGATTTCCAACACTTCAATTATCCATATAATGGATCCAAACATCAATTTAGATACACTTTTGGATCAAATGATAGATGAGGAACTTGAAGACAACACAAAAGAAGAAGTCATAAGGTTGATACTTGAGACCCATAAACAAGTTGAGGTCACCTGTAGGCACAAATTAAGAAGAAAGGTGGTAGTCAGAATCATGAGGAACTACATGATCAATTGTTCAATGACTATTTCTCTGAAAATCTTGTATACACAAATACTTAGTTCCAAAGAAGGTTTCAAATGTCAAGGCATGTGTTCTTTGAGTTGTAGAGGCCCCCAACAATCATAACGAGTATTTCCAAATAAGGATAAATGTAACGTGTAGAAAGGGCATATCACTATTGTAGAAGTGCACTACTGTTCTTCATATATTGGCTTACGGCTCACTTGCTGACGATGTGGATGCATATATTCAAATTGTTGAAACCACTATAGTGGAATGCTTACATAGATTTGTATCATGAATATGTGCAATATTTGGGGATGAGTACCTAAGGAGGCCTAATAACGAAGACATTGAAAGACTACTACAGAGGGGAGTGACACGTGGCTTTTCAAGTATGTTAGGTTCCATTGATTGTATGCACTAAGAATGGAAAAATTGTCCAATTGCGTGGAAAGGTCAATTTTGTTGAGGTGATTATGACAACCTAACAATTATTCTTGAAGTCATGACATCACAAGACTTGTGGATTTGACATGCATTTTTTGGCATTGTGGATTCAAATGATGACATTATTGTGTTAAATGCATCCAATGTGTTTAATGAAGTTTTGTTAGGACGTGTGTCCGCAATGCAATACATAGTGAATGAAATCCAATATGATATGGGATACTATCTAGTAGATAAAATTTATCCAGACTTTACTACATTTGTGAAGACCATCTCAATGTCACAAGGAGAAAAGGGAAAATTATTTGCACAACGACAAGAATCAACAAGAAATGATGTAAAACATGCATGCCACTTAGAGTTCTCCAATCCGGATTTGCAATTATATTGGTTCAACACATTTATGAGATGCTCATAGAATGAAGAATATAATTTATGCATGTATCATATTGCATAACATGATTGTTGAGAACGAACGACACAATATCAAAATCATATTGATTATGATAATAAAGGTAATGACATGTCAATAAACAAAGTATGTTCGGGTGTTCACTCTAGTTTCAGATCAACATACCTCCAAATGAGAGCAAAGGTTCATGACAAAGAAAATCACCACCAACTTCAGACAGGTTTAGTTGAACATATTTGAGAGGGTTTCAAAAAATAAAATAATGAAAATTAACTTCATGTAACATTACATATTTTCCATCATTATGTTTTTTTTTTCAATGTCATTGTGTTTAATTATCTATTATTATGTAAAATGCATTTTCATTATTACGTATTTCTTTTTAATGTTACGTAATTCTCATTTTTTTAATTGAATATTATTATGTATTATGTATTTTTTGTTATTTTTAACTTACTAGAAAAAAAATTGAATAGTGTAAATTTTCATCAATTATTCATATTTAATATTTTTATACGTAATAATAAAAAATTAAATTAATTATTTTATTTAAAATATAATTAAGTGAAAATAAAAAATATAAAAGTATAATTTTTTTTAAGTTTCTTATCAAAATTGGATAAGAGATTTTTAAAGATGACATGACAGTGTAGGACAACAAAATTCAAAAAATGACATAATACTATTAGAAACATAAAAATTGGGTAAGAGTTTCTCAAAACTTATGCTGAGAAACCCCCAAATTTATTGGAGATGTTGTAAACTTTTTATCAAGATTTGAACTTGGCTTTACTATTGCTGCTCTTGAAAATTGACTTCCATGTCTAGATTCATTGTACTAAGATTTCAAACGATATATATATATATATATATATATATATTCAATTACATCTTTTTCAAAAAACATATATGCATCGTATTTTCTAATACATTTTTTTATATATGTTATTAGTTAAAATTTATTAAAAATCATAAAATTAAGTAAGTTTCACATAACATCCAATGATTTTCTCGTAATTTTAAGACTGGACTAAAGAATATAGTAGTAACACTTCTCTTCAAATAATATACTTTATTTGCCCGAGGAATAGCATTGCCATATTGAACTATTAGGAAAGCTGAACATCAATTGGTACACTTGGATGGTTCCCACGGTTTATTATTGTCTACATCTGGTCATCCAAGCAGAGGTTATATCTTCTATAACTCGACAAATCTTCGTTGTGCCTATATAGAGTTGCTTGTACGACTAAAACGCTTATAATAATCGTTATACAATCTATGATTCACAGTTATGATACGTGTATGCAATAAATGAATAGATAGATAAATATGATACAATTATACAATTATTCTAAAATATATAGAATACAATATATGTATGTATAAAAAATTCATAAAACACCAATAAGCATATAATTGCAATTTTGCAAAACCAAATTAAGAATATAACTCAAATATTACTAGAAACAAAAAAAATTATAAATCATTGTCTTCATAAATTAATTCTAAGTATCTACAAATAGAAATAATATGAATTTTATATAAAAAAGTAATATAAATTTTATTCCTTTCTTAAATTTATGAAAAATAATACTTCTATATTTCTATACATGTTTCTATACATGCGTTTCAATGTCTGATAGTGATAGGAAACTCTACTGTATTTTCAAAAGTTTTTTTTTGTTTAAATATATTTTTTGTCATGTAATTGTGTGTGTTTTCATTTACGTCCATGTAAAAAGAAAATATTTTAGTTCTATTAAAATATTTTTTTTATTTTTTATCCTTAAAATACTTTAAATAATATTTTTTCCTATTTAAAGCATTTTTTATAATTTAAAGCGCTATTTAAAACGTTTTTAGAATAAAAACATAAAACAAACACATTTTAAAATGATTGAAATGAAAAATAAAACTAATGAAAACGAAAACAATACTAAATTACAGGAAAGAAAAATATATTCAAACTTTTATGTTTAAAGGTTTTTGAATATTTCTCTGATTCGTTTGAAATATGTGAAGAAAATTAAAATATCAAGTAGTAGGTTACAACAGTTCGGGTGCAACAGTGACTATGACAGCAAGATAATAGGGCCAATATATTTGGATACCTCTCTTAAGACGTAAACATTTTGAGCGAGAAAATAATGGAAAAAAAATAAGTCATTCAAATGATAATAGATATATAAATTATTTTTTATTTTAAATATCTTATTAATATTTTTATTTTTTTATCATATTATAAATTATATTATATTTATATTTTTTTTCTTTATGTCTTTAGGTGTTGGATAATAATATAGTGTCTAAATATTATAACTATATACCACGTCATGCAACACATCACCAAGACACCAACCTCTTAAAAATATCAAAAACCAAAATCGTAAACAAATAAGCAGAGGGAGGGGTAGTGTGGTCCCGAGACAACTAATATATAATCAATAAAATGCAATCATAAAAAGCATAACATAACCCCATTGAAGATTCCGCAACAGAGAGTAGAAAAGATGGCGCGGTTGATCACAGTGGTGTGGTGCGCGGTGGCGGTGCTACTGTGCGCCGCGGCGGGCGCGTCGTGGGTGGAGGAGGCGGCGAACCCGATACGAATGGTGGCGGGGGTGGAGGCGGAGGTGGTTCGGGTGATAGGGCAGTGCCGGCGCGCGCTGAAGTTTGCTAGGTTCATGAGCAGGTTCGGGAAGAGTTACCGAAGCGAGGAAGAGATGAGGGAGAGGTACGAGATATTCTCGCAAAACCTCAGGTTCATCCGCTCCCACAACAAGAACCGCTTGCCCTACACTCTCTCTGTTAATCGTATGTCTTACTTACTCTTCTTCTCCTTCTTCTTTCTTTCTTCCATGGTTCTGTTCTTGGATTTTGATCTGGCTGTGTGATCGGACTCTCGTAACATGTGACTCAAAGTGTTGACCTCTCACCTACTTTTCTTAAAATAATTATATATATCATAAATCTTATTATATTTATATTTTAAGTTAAATTATTTATGATTTTTAGTTTTTTAGTTTCTATAATTTAAAATTCATTATTTTAATTTTTATAATTTATATTTTAATTCTCTTTTAGCTTAAGTGATTTTTTTGTTTTTATAATTATGATTTTTATTTTTTTAATCTTTATAATTTTTAAATTACAAAATTAAAAAAAATTAATATAAATTATAGAAACTAGACTTTTAAATTATATAGATTAAAAAAAATTAAAATATAAATTATAAGAATTAAAGCAAAACGTTTTTAAAACTATAAAGATTAAAAAAATAACGACCATCAAATTAGGAATCAAATAAATAATTTAATTTATATTTTATTTTCTTTATCTTCTCTATTCTTAGGTGGCACATAGCATAGTGGCATTTTTCTTTCTTATGTTTTTTAATGGGGTATCTGCCGGTTAAGAGATTGAGTAATCGTCTACTAACATTTTACTAAAGGCACTTACCTAGGACATGAAAATGGAACATGCATCCAATCATGTGCTTAAGAGATAGTATAATTATATGAGAATCATACCATTCGATCCGATCTTGGTTACCGTTGACCTACTATGCATTGTTTAGAGAATGAAAGAAAAAAGACAATAAATATTTCTTTTAATTATTTGATGGAAAAATTAAAAGATTACAACAAAATGTAATTATTTTAGATAATATTTACATTTTTCAAATATAATAATACATAGATAGGTAAAATGACGAAATTTATTTTTTTTCAATATTTATTTTATCTCTGCATAATAAGAGAAAATTTTCTTGTATACTCACACGACCGCAGTCCCCAGTTTAAAATCTTGAATTTAATTATCATTATTGAATTAAAGAGTACTATCTCATTACAAGTGTGTGTGTTTTTTTTTAAAAAAAAAAAAAAACTTCTCTACTGTTTTTTATCAACAGTATCCAAATAAAATAAGTCATTTATCACAGAATCAAGATAGCAAATAATGAAAATATAAACACACTTATTTATTTAATGGAAAATTTGAATGATTTTTATTCTATATTTGAGTTTAACTTTTGTGACTGATTTTCTCGAATTCAAGTAATCAGAAATTTATAGTGAAGGAAAATAAAAGAAAAAATTAAAAAGCATGAACTTTCGGCTTGTTGACAAGCTGTGTTATGAGAAGATTGAAACTAGTCTACTTACACCATAAGTTGCAGATCGGGATTGGCTAAATATAGATGGATTTACCCCCACATGATCACCTTCTCCTATAAATTTTAGAAGGCATTTGATACGAGAGAATGTTTTTTAATCAGTTTCTGATGAAAACTTTTTTATAGAGAAAGGTGATTTTTTTTTAAAATTTAATTTTTCTTTTACTATATTAAAAATATCTTATTATTTTTTATTAAATTAAATAATATGATAAATAATTAAAATAAATGATAAAAATATGTATAATTCTTTGATTTCTAAAATTTATCTAAAGATTTTCAATAATCAATTCAACAAATTTTATTTATTCTCACTAAACATGATTTCCAAGCATAAAAAACTTTTCTGGTGCCAAACGTCCCATTATAATAATTGTTGGTATGAATACAAAGTCATGCACCCAAAACATCAACATGACAGTTTAGGACTTTAGGCAGCTCAATGAATACTCCTCTACGTTTGTGAGTGCTCAAGTTTGGTTTTGGTGTTCTAGGAAAAACAGAGAGAGGGAGAGAGGAGGGGAAAGGGTTTTGGATTGAAACAGGTTTTAACGTTATTTGTTTATCTTATGAAACAGATTTTGCTGATTGGACTTGGGAGGAGTTCAAAAGACACAGACTAGGCGCTGCCCAAAATTGCTCTGCCACTCTTAACGGCAACCACAAGCTCACTGATGCTGTTCTTCCTCCCACGGTACGTTACCAAACTCCTCACCACATTTTCAAAACTCTACTTTAAGCATTATTCCATGCAACAAAAATTAAACAAACATGAAAAGTACCAAAATATCAACATTTCTTGTTCACTGTCAACCCCCCTCTTATCATAACAAATAAATGTTTGACTTTTGACATAAGCATGGCAGTTACTTCACACACTTACAAATTAGTTCCCAACGTCATTTCAGTGGTTCCACTCAATAGCAATCGTGTATTCCTCATGGAATTTATTGCAGTAATTGGGAAGTTCCACATTGGATAGGAATAGGTAAGTTGAGGCTTTGAGCAATATATACCTAAGAAGGACTCACAAACCTTATCCCTTATGGTTTTCGGTTAAATGTGGTGTCAAACTTACTTCCGTGTTGTGTTTGTGATCCATTGGTGAAAATCCCCATCTCATTGTTTTTGGTTAAGAAAATGATCATCATTTAATAGTGTTAGAAACTAAAAGCACAAACAAACTAAAATAACATATTTGTAATGTTAACGACTAATTGGTGCTTAATTTTTCTACAAAATATTTAGAGGATATTATAGAAGACTATAGCATTACTCAAATTTGTATTTGATTGGCCATGTGTATAGAAAGACTGGAGGAAAGAAGGAATAGTGAGTGATGTTAAAGATCAAGGCAGCTGCGGATCATGCTGGACATTCAGGTTATTTTGGACTCTAAAGAACTCTTTGGAATGAATGAATGAGGTACAGTGTCTAATTTGTCATGATTCTAACTGTGATATCTGGCATAATGCAGCACAACTGGGGCTTTAGAAGCAGCCTATGCACAAGCATTTGGGAAGAGTATCTCTCTTTCTGAGCAGCAGCTAGTGGATTGTGCTGGCCGTTTCAACAACTTTGGCTGTAATGGTGGGTTGCCATCACAAGCCTTTGAGTACATCAAATACAATGGAGGACTTGAGACAGAGGAAGCATACCCCTACACTGGAAAAGATGGTGTATGCAAATTCTCAGCTGAAAATGTTGCCGTTCAAGTCATTGACTCGGTCAATATCACCTTGGTACTGACTTATCTGATTTCTCCTCTAGATGAGTTGGGGTTTTCTGCTTTATTATTCATAGTTGTTTATTTTTCTGATCCAAAAAAATAGTTTTTTTTAACCATGATATTATTGTGGAGTATTCACCAGTTTTGATGATGACTAATTTTCATTATACAATCAAATCTTTCTTTGTCTCACTCTCACACCTCGATGGCATTACATGTGATTTTCTAATTCTTTTTTATTCTCTGTTTTGTGTACAGGGTGCTGAGAATGAATTAAAACATGCAGTTGCATTTGTTCGGCCGGTTAGTGTGGCCTTTCAGGTGGTGAATGGGTTCCATTTCTACGAGAATGGAGTTTACACTAGTGACATTTGCGGTAGCACTTCCCAGGTGAGTTCTATAAATGATTACCTGGCTTTTGATAGTCAAATCAAGTGCCTAATAAAATTTTCAAAACAAAATGGTTTGCTACAAGTTTATGCTTTGTGACAATTTATATGAAAGAGGATCACTAGTGATATACTCTTTAACACACTATTGTTGGTCAATATTTATTGAAAACAAAAGTATGAGAAAGAGTTATTAAATAAGAATTGAGATCATAAAAAATTATGATTTCCAATAAATTTCAACTACTAATAGTAGTGACTGACGAATGTGAAAAAGAATATATTGGTAGCTTTTCTCTTATATCAATATATGATCTTGTTTTCTTTGTAATACATCATATGCTTAGTATTATATTAGCATCTCAGAAGTTAGTTAATTGTTTTCATGTGTTCGAAATGTCCTAGTTCCATGTATTTTACATGTTCATTTTGGTTATTAAAGAGATATCAAAATCTGAATTTTGCTTTGCTTGGCAGGATGTGAACCATGCCGTCCTTGCTGTGGGGTATGGAGTTGAAAATGGCGTCCCATATTGGCTCATAAAAAATTCATGGGGAGAAAGTTGGGGTGAGAATGGCTACTTCAAAATGGAATTGGGGAAGAACATGTGTGGTAAGTATCCATTAACAACCCCACCTATCCCAGAAATTATTAAGTAGTCCTGGGCCACAGCTCTATGGTCTAACCAATGTCTGTACAACACATTTAAATTTCTCCTACAGACCCTGCCTTCAACAAATACCAAACTTAAAAATAACTTCAATCAATTCCCCTTTACAGGTTTGATGATTGGAATATATAGTAAAGGGCTTCAGATTTTAAAACAAATGAACAATTGAAAATTCTAAATCTTTAGTATCTTGGCTCAACTTCGGCTTGCTAGAGTTGTTGATAGCAGAGTTGAAATTATGAGTTTATAAAGCTAAGATGAACCAATTGGCAGTATTGATTTTGGTAATTTTTTATTTTCAGGTGTTGCAACTTGTGCGTCTTATCCAGTTGTGGCATAAATTGCATAAGAATATGGTCCCTGGTGACTACCACCTTGTCATGCTTCAGAGTTTAAAGATAAGTGTCATTGTATAATGAAAATTGCTCCTAGTTGGGTTGGTATGATGTATTAAATAAGTTAGAAGTTGCTGTAAATCACGTAAGAATATCATGGCCTGAATTGTGTGTATCACAGACATAAATAACGATCATATATTGATAGTTCATAGTTACATATTGTATTGTATTGTATTGATGCGCCCCGCTTTAATTATCAGTTATAAGAATTAAGATAGCATGTCTTTGCTACTTTGCACTATTTAACATTATTACTTCTTTCGTTTTAATTTATTTGTCACTTTTAAAATATTTTTGTATCTTAAATTATTGTCCTTTTAGAGTATTACAAAATATTAATTTTTATTAATAATAACCTCAATAAATAAATATACAAATTGACGTATAGTTGTAACTGTACAGTGTAACTAATAAAGCTACAATACTTTACCATATTTTTTAAAAATGTGTGTATTACTTGGCATTTTGTACAAGAAATTTTTTTAGCTTTTTGGAAAACTTGCGAATGTTAGTTTCTTATGTTTTGTTTGATTTTTAAAACATAAATTCCCAAAAAAGAATGTTTTCTTAGAATTTTTTTGTCAAGTTCTCCGTAAAAATATTCTCATGGGAGAAGTGAAAATCTAAGTTTTTCAAATTAAAAAACAAATTTAATTACGATAAAAATATCACTTTACTCATTAAATTATTTAATGAGATAAATGATTAAAGATTATGATAAATATATTATTTACTTTCATATTCCTAAGAAATTTATATAACAATATTTATAATCAATTAAACAAATTTAATCTTTCTTACCAAGGATTTGTCTGATTGACCAAAGTAAAAATGGAGTTAAATAACCTCATCTTCAATTATCAATAAAATTTAGAAAATTATCTTGTTTTAAATTCTACATCATTAATGTAATTCCTATCATATTTAATGCTTCATTTTTTTCTCCTTCATGAAGCTAAAATTTCGTATATAATAAACAGAACATCTCATACATTTTTTCTTTTCACACGCTCTTTTTATTATTTTTATTTTATTATTTTACAACATTCAAGAAGTATAATATTTTTTATAACATTTTGAATATCACGTACATGTCATATTATTTATTACTTTAATAGATAAATAATTAAAGTATAAGTATTAATTAAAAGTAAATAATTAAAATTATACTAAAATGCATAAATATATGTAATAAAATATAAAATGATAAATCTTAAATAATAATTTGTTTAATTAATTATAAAAATCTATATTCAATTTAGATAAATAGTTTTTATTTATTTTGAAATTAGAAAAATTAATTTTTGTTTATTAATCTCAATTAAATATGTAAAATCATTAAATATGATAGTAATTGTATTAATGGTAGAATTTAAAATAAGATAATTGTCTGAATTCTATTGGTCGTTATAGATGAAATTATTTATCCTCATTTTTTTTATCTTGGGTCAATTAGACAAATCTTCTTAAGACTCATAACATCTAAATGATCCTTGTCAAAATTTCTCTTATACCAAACACTTATAATTTCGGTCCACTCTTACAAAGAAAATAGTTATCACTTCAACTTTTCAACATAACATTTGTCTCAAATAACTATAATTTCAATCCAACTAGTAGATGGTTAAGTTTTTTAAACATGATTATAAATGTTTGAGCCTCTAGTCGTATGTATAGAAAAAACTTTATTAAGAGAGACACAAAATCCAATTCAGTAATATCTACATCTCAAATATTAGTCTCTATTATTTTCGCCTATGAAAATACCTTGCCTCTATAGAAGAAAAAAAAAAGGTACAATTTGAGTTCATTGTTTCAAGGAAAATAGATGTCACTACAACAATATAAATATAACACTACTAGAATACCTGCAAATGAAGACATAAAACATAATAACAAACAACATCAATTATATAATATAAAAAAAATATTAACTAACCGAAAGCGAACTTATATGAGTTGAATCTTGAGTAAACTCTTTTTTTAATAGACTTTATAAACTCTAAGTAAACTTGGTAGACTCTCTCGAGTTTAGCACCGAGTCAACAAGTCGGCAAGTTAAAAAAATTAGACCAAAATATAAGTCATTTTGGGTTGTTTCTGTCCGTTTAATGTTCAACATGACTTTTTTTAATGTGTTATTCTCAAATACAAAAATTTTCACCTTTAATAACATCAAACTCTTGTTCTTTAATAACATCAAACTCTCGATGAGAATGATCTATCACTACTATAACATCTGCAAATTATTATCTAGTAATGATGTATTACTAGACTTGATTATTTAAGTATTGTGAAATTTATGATTTACTATTTTGTTTTATTTGTTGGAATGTTTAATTGGTATGTTATTTGTAGATATTTTGTTATTATTTTTATATGAAGTAGACTCTTATGAGTCTATGAGTTGAATTCACGAGTCGAGTCTTTGAAACTCTCACGAGTCTATGTAAACTCTCGAGTTTGATAACCTTGCCTAAATAAAATTAAAAATAAAGCATGAAATTTAAATAACTTGATTATCAATCAAATCAGGTAGAAAAAACAAGTCAACATGCAAAACACAAATAAAAAGCAAGGGAATGTGCCTTAATTCCAATTTTACCATCAAAATCATATTAATAATAATTCCAATAAAGATTTTCTTTAGGATAGAGGCAACTTAGTTTAGAGCATTCAAGTAAAGTATCATATTCAACTTGTCATTTTAGGTCACAGTGAAGATTTTTTATGCTATCAATCTGTCCACTTTCTCCCCTCCGAAATTCGAGGATCGAAGTCAGTTGAGCATATCAAGATGTTATATCATGTCCTCGAGGATCTCAGTACATGATTATCTCACGTCACTATTATAGCGTACATGACACTCTAAAGGTGATCAAATTAGATTAGGATTCGCTAAAACAATCAGATCAGATTATGATTTGACCTAGAGGGTATACAACCCTCGAGCCTCAGGCACGAAGTGTGTAGAGGCTAAGTTATGAAGATTGGATTATGATCCAACCCAGAAAATACATAGTCCTTGAGCCTCACATAGAGGCTAAGCTATGGAGATTGGATTATGATCCGAAACAGATGATACACAATCCTCGAGCCTCATGCACGAAGTGCGTAGAAACTAAGTTATGGAGATTAGATTATGATCTGACCTAGAGGATACATAGTCCTCGGGTCTCATTGGTTATTTTTCTTACATCTCCGTCCCCCAGAGCCCACGTATCATATATACCTCCAAAATAAAGAGTCTTGAATACTAGAAGAAATGCACCTATACCTAAGCATGGAACGTGTAGAGACTAAGTTATAGAGATCAGATTATGATGTGGTCCAAAGGATAGATAACCATTGAGTCTTAACACGAAATACATAGAGACTAAGTTATAGAGATTAGATTATGACATACTCAAATATATAGTCACAAAAACCAAAAATACAAAAGAAAAGAAATCAAGAAACAAAACTTTCATATAAAAAAAATAAGAAATATACATAAAAAAAACACAAAATTATAAAGACCAAAAACTACTTATTTAAGTCATAAAAAAATAATGCAAATGAAATGGCAATAGTCAACAATTTAATTAATTTATTTATTTTTTGAAAAAAATTAGTAGTAGACTATTAGGTAAACCAGACAGCGTTACAATTTTGGCGAGCATGGGGATAGAAGAACCTCCGTGACTGAACCCTGCAAATCCAATCCAACCCTCTCTTCTGCGATGGCCACCGACAGATACGCTTCTCCGCCAGCCACATCGCCTGAGGAGAACGCTCTGTGAGTCACACACACTCCAACCACTCTTCCAATTTCTGTTAATGCCGCGATGCATAACACAATTCACCTTTCGTTTCTCGTAGCTTTCTCGATATACTGCACGAGGCTCCTCTCTTCGCTCACCGCCAGGCTGCAAGGGTTATTGGAAGTGTTCTCTATTGCATTTTATTGGCAAGTTCAAATCATCCTAATTTTGCTCATTTGGCAAAACATGTTATGATGATGATTTTGATTGAATTCGAATTTGACATTGATTGTGGTATGAATTGGTTTTTTTTTATTGTTTGGTTCCATTTTAGGCAGGTTATGCTACTTTGGCCATTGGAGCTCACTGGATATTTCGTCCCGTTCGAGGACTCATCTCTCCCGTGCTTTGTAGTTGTGATGTTCTTCTTTTGCTGTTAACAGGTTTGGAACTTTCCTCAATTAGGGTTTTTTTTATTGCTATCTCTAGATAAGCAAGCTGTTTTCTGAATTTGTCGAGTGAATTAACGTCTTTTGAGCTTGTTTAAACAATCTTTCTTTACTTATTGCACTCAGTTATGCTGCTATTGTCTCCACTGAGATCTTCAGAAGAATGCTAAATTTTCCGTGTTATGTTGATGTGGAGGCCACTAGCTAGTGCCTAGTTGTGATTTAGCTTTTTCCCTAATGAGTGATTTTATATGTTGTAAAATTGTATCTGTTTTTTTGAAATATAATGGTAAAAAACAGACATAAAACACTGGATGAATTTTTTGAGAGAGAAGTTAGTGATAAGGAGAGAAGTTATATGACTTCATAATTAGTTTTCACTATAGCCATTTTGTCCAGGAGTTGAACATGAGGATGAATAACCTTCTAAAATAAGTAAGAGAGGCACCTGATGAATTTGATGAACACTTCTTTAGAAGATGGCTCGGCAAAGCGGAAATAAATATGAGGATTACAACCTGACTTCCCTCCCTCTCCCCCTCCCCCTCCCCCAAGGAAAGAATTGTTAGCCCAAGTTTCATCACTGCTTGCTGCATGCTTCACTTTGAGTCCCTTGATGTTTTAGGGGCCCAAATCAGATCCCTAATTCCCTATAGAATATTGTTAGCTCAAGTGCAGACAAATGCTTTGGATTTTTCATTATTATTATGTTCATAAATGCTAATGTATAAATTTAACAATACTGCATGTAGCTAAATAAAAATTAGTTTAATTTCACTAAGCATTATAACTTATAAGCTTCTGCTTCTTATACTTAATATTCAGTCCATACAGTTTTATTATGTTTAAATGCCTTATTTTTACTGTTTCAGGAATCTTTCAACAATACCTGGTTTATCAAGTGCAGAAGATACGCTTGCAGGTAAATGACATGTACTTCGTTGTCACAGTAGTTTCTGAAAGCTGTGCAATAGCATTAGTAGACCTATAAAATAATATAATTACCAATAGAATTTTTTCTGCAAAGATCTCTGAAAGTTTTGGTTATGTTTGGTGTTGTTTGATTGTGTTTTCTTTTATCACCGTGATTTTTCAGGGCTATTATAGTTTCAGCCAGAAGTTGAAATTTATTGTCCGCATACCCTTTGCTATTACAGCTTATGGTATGTATTTTATTGTTTAAACTTATATATGAAGCCAATCGATATATATATGTCATAATGTCAAGAACCAACTCAAGCCCAAAACACAAATTGTTAGGTGGAGGCATGTGAATGTTTTGATATTTTAACACTGGATAGTTTATATTGTTTGAGTTGTTATAATGTGAATGTTCTCGACAGTTTGATTTTATTTCAGGAACTGCTGCAATGCTACTTGTTATAGTCTGGAAACCTTACACTGGTTTTCTGTCAATCTCTGCAATATTGAGGTATATTCTCCATTTGGTTATATTTGTCCATTTTAAACATTTTTCTAGGATTGATTAAATTGAATTAAAAAATGGAATATTAGCAGGATTATGCCACTTCTAAATATGAAGGACTACATAATCTGAATAATGTCTTTGTCTCCCTATCCCCTTCCTTTTGTCTGGATGTGTTAACAGTTGAACTGCTGGCATGGTCTTGATCTAATGAAATTTGTTATTCACAACTCGCAATAATTTCCTCAAAGATTATTTTATTGTAATTTATTTAAAAATGTTATAACTCTATTGTGCTTATAATCTTCCAAGGTTTGGTTTTTACCTAATGATAAATCATTCAGCATCAAGTTCTTCTTCCATGTTGCATATTTCTTCCCTCTGCTATTTCTCTTTAGTGAATGAATTGAAATTAGTTGTCCAATTTTTTTACTTCACCGAGATGATTGCCTCAATTTGGTCGATTTAAAATTCTGCAGGATCATTATGGTAGTTGAAGCAGTATGTGCCGGCTGTTTTATGAGTCTTTTCATTGGTAAGTTTAATAGTTTATTTTTGGTGGGGCGGAGGGGGAGATGCAGCTACAAATTTCATTTATGATATGGATGAATAAAACTGGAAAAATGTATTGCATTCTACTAAAGTACCCTTTTAATTTAAAGTAAATATGGACATGTTTTGCTTAAATTCACCACTTTTATAATTATAAGATCTCTTCTTAGTATATAGTAATAGTTTTACCTTCCTTTCTAACTACATTTTTGGTGCAAGCAGGTTACATACACCAGTACAATTCATTAAACTCACATCCTGATGTTCTGAAGTCCTTATACTCACCACTACAACCATCAAGTTCTCTGGAGGGTCTAAGGCAAACATTTTGTAATTTAGTTTCTTTTCTAATTTACTTCATAACATAATATCCATGTTTGATTTTCAAACCCAAAAATAGGAAGAAAAAAAAAACTGTTCAGCAAACTAGTATTTCTGAATGCAAGATGAGCTACCCTTTATGCATGTCATTTATAAGATCACATTATCTGTAAATACAAATCAAACTGTGGGTTCTTGGATTATCTTGATGCAATAGGTACCATGATGGTAGGCTCTCTGATCAGCAAATGGCTTTGCTGCAATATCAGCGTGAAAATCTTCATTTTTTGAGTGAGGAGGTATACAAAGATTTGAAGCATTCGTTAACGGTTGATTATATAAGCAAGCTTTAAATGATACATACAGTGTAGACATTCCACTAGTGATAATTTATTTAATTAGTTTTCCTTCAACATTTGGTCTTGCAGATTCTCCGATTGCAAGAGTGTCTAAGCAAATATGAACGAACTGATGATCGGAGCACACCACAGGTAATAATTAACTCAAGTATTTTCTTCCTAGTCTTTACTGTTATGTTAATTTATAAATTGTCACATGTTTGTCTCTTACAGTGGACATGTGTTGTGGTTGTGTCCAGGTATAGTATTCTTTTAATCAGAGAGATTAGCTAGTTATGCAATAGCAAATATCTTTATTGATTTAGTAGAGTTGTAGTTCAATCCGAATTCATCTCGAGATGTAAACCAGAGTATCATGTCAAAACCATTATGCACTTTATTCAATTTGCATTCAAAATCATCCCTGCTAAAAGACAGTTCTTTGCATCCCCCCCTCCCCCCTTCCTCACACCAACTATAAACACAACAAATATAGTTCTTTTCACTTGGAAAGAAATTTTACTGGTGTTACAACATGAATCACGTTTTGAGGATGTCTACCAATTTGCATTGCTAGAAATCAGAACAAAATTGCTAATATGATCATGTAACATAAGGAAGTTGCAGGTAAAATATCTTGGGCTTCTCATCAGAAATTATATACCTTGCAATGAAAGGTCTTTTCTATTATAGGTTTAATGGTACTTAGTACTTACTATTAAATTCCTTTTTGGTACCTCCACTGTGATCCGAAAATAGTTTTTGTTTTTTTATGCCTCATTGCCTGTGGGTCTCAAATTTAACTTTACATAATTCTTGAATCAATGGCCTGAGGCAAGCTTGATTTCTGTTTCTCTTAAGTTTTTTTAGGATAAATTACTAGGAACTAGGCTTGAATTCTAATATAACCAATTAACATTTACACAATTATATAGATGTGCAGGTAAACCATAAAAAACTCATGAACTAGCTTGACTTGTCAAAAATCCTAGGCTTGGATGTTGGTGTCAGTAAATATTAGTTTCTCACTTTTCTTGGTAATAAAAATTGCTTATATTACAGGTTGACCTTGCCCATCTACTAGCAGCTCGTGATCAAGAGTTACGGACACTGTCTGCAGAGGTAATTTAATTATTGTCTGTTCTAGTGTAAAATGCCTGTGCAGAACTAAATGTGATCATCTTAATGCACCTTTATCTTGTAAATAAAAATTCCTGTAATGCCTCTTATAATGAGTCATTTTATCCTTTTGGCAAAATGTTGATGGTTAGTAACCCCAAGTTTAGGGAATCATCAGATATCATTCAACCCCACCTTCACAAACTAAAACGACTCGCTTGAAATTTTTCAGATGAACCAAGTGCAATCTGAGTTGAGGCTTGCCCGGTCTTTGATTGCTGAAAGGGACTCAGAGATCCAACATGTTCGCATGACCAACAATCAGGTATCTCACTGGATTTACAAATACTGAAAAGTATGTGCTTTGACTGAAAGGTGGCTTACAGTAGAATTGTTATAATCATCATAACAGTATGTAGAAGAGAATGAAAGACTAAGAGCTATCTTAGGGGAATGGAGTACCCGGGCTGCCAAGGTATTAATTGCAATAAATGTAAACAGCTACAAAGTGGTAAAACATACTTTTTGGTTGGGCTTTGTTTTTAAAGTGTATTCTGCTGAAACCTTTTATTATGATGATTAAAGCTTGAGCGAGCACTGGAGGCTGAGCGGATGTCAACTCTTGAATTACAAAGGAAACTTTCAACGCCAAGAAGTCAACCATATACATCAACAGAAGCAAACCAACATGGAGCTTAATTCACTTGCAGGAAAATATGGTACATGCCCAGTTCGTGTTGAGCATTTAACCTTGTTCTCACATGTTAAAAGAACATGTAACCGTCATTATTGTAGAGAGATCCAATGTACATATATTAGCTTCAAATAGGGTTTTATTTTTTTGTTCAAGAGAAATGCAAAATGATTTAATTTAATTGAGTTATTGTGTGCCATTGTCCTCCATTTTTGCATCTGCCTAGAAAAAAAAATTGTGTTGCATTAAAGGAAGTAGATATACAATTTAACTTAGTTTCATAAATCAAGAAGCAAACGAGAGGCGACAGAAATTATAAACCTTTATCAAACTTGGAAATGGTTAACGGAAGTTAATGAGAATATGGTAGTTTAGGGTTTAGGGGGTAATTTGAGTTTCATGACTCAGCATGTTTGCTCGTCCAAACGTGCGGGTCACGATGGTAACTATGCCTATGTCAAAATGACTATTTGATATATTTATTAGGAATTAAAAAAAGTATCAATGACCAAAAATAAATTGTTTTATCATGGAGTAAAAACGAAGAAATTTTTTATTAAGAAATAAATATAAAAATTGAATATTAAATATTAAAAATCACAAATATACTTTAGCCTAGATAAAATATCACCAAATTTTGTTCAAAGAAAAAATTCATAATAATTTTAATGCGTGAAAATAAAAGTAGTAGTTACATACATAATTGATTACATGGTTCTAAATTACAAATATTACTAACAATTTTTAAATGAAAAAATAAGTTCAATTAGATTCAGTATGTTGTGCTAATAAAAGTAAAAATAAATATAAATTATCTCATTTGTTATTGTAGCTACAATTAATTTTTCAACATATTCAATTATTAATATAAGATATTTAATAATACTATAATACTTTTTTATCCTACATAAATATTTTTTAATTTATATGATAATGTAATATTATATATATTTGTCCGTAACACATTACTCTAACTTAATATATAATTATATGAATTAAAAATTAGTGTAATATAAAAAAGATTCCAAGTTATTTGAATGTATTTTATTTATTAAATAATGTGTTTATAAGTTACATGTTAAACAACATGAATTTATTAAGTTATGGGAACATAAGTACTATTCATTTTTTGTTATTAAAAAAGTGAAAATGTTTAACGCCCAGCCTCAACTTTTGAAGGGAAAAGTGTGCTTACTGCCTAACAGAAAAGCCCCGAGAAAGAGGACCAATTAGGCGGGAAATTAAGTTAAAAATCAATAAAATGTGACATAGTGTCCCTAGACAACCTAATTTATATACCTTGTTCAAACTTAGAAATGATGGAAGCGATTCAATGAAGCAACGAGAAGAATGGTCGTTGTTGCAAAATTGAAGGGTGTGCTCAAAATTGTTTACTTTTACCATTAATAAACAAGGGAAATTATGGCACGTGCGACATTACAAAAACCACTTGGTCCATGAGAAAGGGGCATTACACAAACCACTGAATTATTATATAGCCAAGCACCTAAATTTTCAATTCTTTATGATTACAATGGGCTAACCTGTGAAATTTCGTTCAAAAAGAGACACCTAAACACATTGTTGAAGAAATCACTAGCTTTGGCAACGCCTCCCTCGCCAACCACAATATCCATGTCATATTTGCAAGCTCTTGTACAATCCGGGCAGTAAGTCACCTGCATAAAAGGAAAATACATGTAACAAATAATTCCATAATTAACACAGGAAATACATCCTAAACAAATCATTCAACATATGACAATTGGGACTCAAAACTTTTGGTATTGAAAGGAGCATCGGAAAAGGACCATTGCTTCGTTTACAAACCTCTAGTAACTTGGGTTGAAAAGAGCTGTCCAACATGACATCTACACCGTACATTGCCCGTGATGTTGGACTATGCATCTCAGGATGAGTAACAGCAGCTGCCTCAAACACTGATCGAATTATTTTCCTTACTCTTGTGTGTATATCCAACCATTTAACTGAAAGAGATACAAGGAGAGGAATTTGTATCAAGAATTCTTTTGAAATGTAATACGTGCTCTGAAAACATGATGCAGTTGCAGTCCCCATTACCTTGATGTTCTTCCTCAAATTCCCTCACAAAATCGCTAGCATTCTTATGATTTATTGCTCCACGATAGTTCTGTAATCCATGAAGTGACTACGTTAAAACTTGTTGACAAAAGGAAGCACTGAAATATTAAATATTTCAATCAAGTTTTTATCTGAATATCTTGTTTCTAAATAAAATGGTACTCGAGACATACCATAACAGTGAAGTGAGTTTCGTATTCAAACAAACTACTTCTGTCCAAAGAATATTGGTTGTTGGCAATCCTAACCTGAAAATGAAAAGATAAAACCTAATTCCATTAGAATCTTTTTAAGAGTATAGCAATAAAATAAAGAGCCTTGACAAATTTTCTTCGTAGTCCAATCATATTAAGTTTTAATAGTTAGAAACATAAAACTCAAGAAGAATCAGTATACCCAGAAACAATCTGACAGGAATATCTCCAGAGGGTGCATGCTCCGAACCAGTAATATGTAACGGAGATCAAACTTTCTCCCCTGGAACAAAGCAGGTTGTTCAATATACTTCTGGCAAATCTTGGGACCAGTTTCCATGAGCCGGATTATTGCAGGCAAATTATCGGTTACAGTAGTATCAATAGTTCGGGCCATGTTCCAGGGTTTTAAGATCCAGAGATTGTCTAGTCCTTCCTTTTTGCGTACACAATAGTCACCAATAAGCTGAGATAGGTGTGTTTCAAGATTATAAGTAGGCTGCAACCATTGAGGAGATCCATGTGCCTGTAACAAGGTAAACCACCACCACCACCACCACCCAAAAGAAAGGCCAAGGTTATAAAAAAAAAAGCCTCACTTTGAAAAGAAAATAAATGTTGCATGCCAGTGACACAGGTCAGTCATTTAGATGTTAGTTAACTATTATCACCTTCTGAATTGTCTCTGCTAAATGATGCTTCATAACAAGACATGCCTCAAAAGGAAATTGATTGATGTATTGTTGATCTGTAATTCCTGTGGCCTTCTTCATATCCTCATCTACCTGCACACTTGTCCATATTATATCTGCATCTTTTGGTTCCTTTGCTGTAGGCACACAGACATTCAAAGAGAGAAGAAGGTCAGCAATACAAAGTATAATTTTTTTTAGACATGATGACAACCATAAAATAAAATCCAACATAACAAAGAAAAAATTGAGATAAAGTTCAAGCATGCATGCATGCATTAAACTTACTGATTGCAAACTTCGGATGAGTCAAGTATTCCTCTACATGAGGTATATCTGTGTAAACACGTAATGGACGCCCACCAGGTTGATGAATGCTTCTAGTTTCAGAAGACTGAAAGGTGGGCAGCATTAAACTTGTGGACAACAATTTCTGATGGTGCTTTTCATATGCCTGAAAGCAGTGAACTAATTAGCTCCAAAACTTCCTCATATTCGTGCATAATAGATTGTTAACCACAAAACAGATGCAAAAACTATCTTAGCAATAGGAGAAATACATGGATAAAATAGTTCTCTGGAGTGTGGAACCAGGCTGTAAGCCTGGCAGAACGTTGTTTATCCTCCCCAATACCAAGAAGAAAATCACGTGTGCACTCATCACCTTTACAAACATTCTGTGTTGGCCATAGAATAGAAAAGCTGGAGAAAATGGGAGAGTTAATACTTGTACGTGATTAATTTAGACTTATAACAAATCCAGAGGTCAGTGCATGATAAATGCGTAAATCCATAATTTTTTTATGGGGAGGGGAGGCAGAGAGAAGTTTCAGATACAGAATTCTCTAACATGAGCCATATAGGTAATGAGGGCAGGATACATTAATGAGCAAGAAATAAGAATCTAACAAGATCTTTTATTAAAAAAAAAAAGGTGTTAAATTCGTAGATACATTTGTAGAGCATGAAAATATGACTTCCACATCAAAGCACAAATCTAAAAATGAAAATAAAGATAACCTCACAGCTGATGCTAGATTGCCCTCTGGCATGAACAGAAATGGTGCCACTCTGAAATTTGGCTCATCACTATGCCGCAAAGCTGAACCTAGCTCATCCATCACATACCTGAAAAATACCCAAAAAACATGTGCAGTTCAAGTGGTGTATCGTTGGGAAAAACTGATATGATTCATGTGACACTTCTACTTTGGTTTTATCCCATTTAAAGTACAGAACCCAACAATTCAAGTAGTCAAACAGTGATCCCGGGATTCAAGAAGTATGAAAATAAGAAAAGCATAAACCAGACCATCTTGAAGAAATGCAACTAAATTAAAAAAAAAATGCATATATTGATCAAAAGAAAGCTAGTGCTAAATTAAAATGAAGTTAAACAAGTAATATGCAGGTCATACCATACAGATGTTTCATCTAACTTTTCTTCATCTGCAAGTCTATATGTCATTAGATATTGCCACATCGCATTTATAATACGATCAGCAAGAGGCTCATCAGGAGTCCATTCAGGAAGACGAGGAAGAAGCATTGAATCAATAATATGCTTTCCAGTTTCCAATATTTTGGATGCACTGATACCATTTAGCTCAGAAATGTTTGGAAGAGATTCCAGAATTTCAATGGCACTTCCTCCAAGCGGACCAGGAATATCCACCTGAAATTGCTCAAATTATCAAAGGCCAAAACACCGGTAACAGAGTATTGAAATAAAGAAAAATTAAATTAAATAAATAACAAAGGAAATTTTGGGGGGAAAAAAAATGTGACAACATAAATCAAAACTACCTCCAATGAACGCAAGCAAGGGAATCTCCTCAGCAGATCTAACAAGTCACCAACTGAGTTTTGCTCCAATGGATTTCCTCGAATATTCAAGTAAGAAAGAGATGGCAAACAAATGGGTGAAAATGCCTGGGAAAATGAGAAAAGCACCAAAAGATAGAGGTTAAAAAAACATGAAATGAATTGGTGTACATTGTACAGTGCCAAATATTAACATCTTTTATTGATCAAGTTTTGTTTAGCATTTAGAATCTGGCTAAGACATACAGAATTCCAAGATTTTTGAACTCATGCAATCAAATTTCTTTCTAGTGAAATAATACATTTAAGTCGCTTATCTATACTGTTGAATCATGAGCAAAAAAAAAAAAGGATGCAAAAAGCATATAGAAAACAAGCATAAGAAACAGTTCAACCTTCTTGATTAAATTGTGAATGTTTCTATTTGAAAGGTCCAGAGTAGACACAGTGTGCAGCAGAGTATCAGTCTGATCAGCATTTCCAGGATTATCCTTTCCATATAACCCTGCACAAAAGCCCAAGGCCCACTCCCCAAAATTGCCCGTTAAACTTGAATTATAAATTTCCAGTTCTGGCAACTCCTTAAGAATCACCTGTTCAAGCTCACCATCACTAGAAGACAGAAGTAAAGTAAATTAGTTCTCTTTAACAGGAAACTATAGCCAAACAAAACGAATTGGTGGTTTAAATATTAATTTTCGAAAGATGAGAAAAGTTACCAATTTTTAAGAACAGGGTTATTGTTGAGCCAGATTCCTTTAAGATGCTTAAGTTTGATAAGTTCTTGAAAAACCACTTCAGCACTATTGAGCTTGTTTCCAAGAAGGCTAAGTGCCACTAACTCCTGAAACAATGAAAGGGAAGGAGAGTGCGCAAGTATTCAAATAAAGAGAGGAATGAGAATAACTAAAATGACAAGAACTGAGATGATAAAAACAATAATAAGAGATTAATTTCTGTGTTACACTGTCAATCAATAAAAAATAATGGTGAGTTGCTGACCTTGAGTATGACTTGTAAGGTAATCATCATAATCATAATAGTCAACATACTTTTCATACACAACAATTTGTGATTCAATTATATTGTAATTGCACTTAAATTAAATAATAATGATAATAATAATAATAATAGTTTAATTTATAGGCCCTGTACTGTCAACCAATTAGAATCCAGCAGATAAGTATGACTGCTAAGGTAGTTAAGGCCTATTTAGGTAAGTTTATCTTGAAGGACTTGTAGGAGAAAAACATAAGAAGAAAAATGAAATCAGCTTCTCCATGAGCTCAAATTAACTTATGCACCTGTTAATTTGTAGAAATTATCTCATCTTTTTAGATAAACTATATGAGAGAGTTTCTACAAATTAGCTTATGCATAAGCTATTTTTTTTAAGGGATGCATAAGCTAATTTTAACTTACAGATAAACTCATTTTATTTTTTCTTCTTATTTTATTCTTCTAGAAGTCCTTCTGGATAAACTTACCCAAAATAAAAGTCAACAAACTTATCATAGTAAAATCATGATAGGTAAGTATGACTTTTAAAGTAGTTATTGTAAAATTCAAACAAACTTATAGTAGACAATTTGTGATTGGATGAGACACAGACACACGTAAATCAGTACATAGAATATTTACTCTAATAATAATAACAACAGACATAAATTTACGAAAATAATTTTCAGTATGAATAAGAAAAAGAGAGCTACAAACCGGAAACCTAGTTGATAAGGCGAGAGACACAAGCATATCATCATCAATGTGAAGCCCCTCAAGCTCCAACCACCTCAACGTGCCATCTCCATTCTCCTTCGCCTCTCGAACTTCACTCTCCAAAGTTTCCACAACATCACGTTCATCATTCACTTCAGCTTCATCTTCAGCATCCAAACTCACATCGACATCAACATCCACACACATCAAAGACCCCATCCTCTCAGCCAACCCCGGAACCTTACTTAGCTACAAACACAAAAATACCAACGTCACCAACACGAAGACAGAGAGAAACCCTAGAGAGATATTAAAAAATGAGGAAATGGAATGGAACCTGCGTGTAGGCGTCGGAGAGTCTGAAGGTCCACGCGTGGTCGACGAGGAAGACGTCGGAGTCCCGCGGCATGGACGCCGACGTGAGGACGAGGCGCCTCTGGCGGCCCTCCTCGCACGGCTCGATCTGGAAGTGATCGCCTCCGTCAAAGTGCTCGCAGGAGAGCTTCTCGAAGAGGCGCCGGTGTAGCCGCTCCGGTAGCCCCGACGCCGCGAGGAGCAGCGCGTGAACTTTCTCAAACTCTTCGTATGTTTCGATTTTTCTACTGCCGGTGGCGGTGGTGCCGGCCATGGGAACCATTGTGGTTGTGTTGTGTGGCTTGGTGGTGCTGCTCTACTCTACTCTACTCTTGCTTGCTGCTAGTGCTTGCTCTTCGAAGCTGTGCTGCGGTTTTGATTCTGAAGTTCGGTAAAGGGGCGTGTATTAATTGGGCTGGGCTGGGCCTAGGTGATATTTGCTTGGGTGTTGCTAGGTGCACACAGCATTATTGCTGGTGCACCCAGCACTTTAGGTGAAATGACAAAAAATACCCTTGATCCGTAAGTCATTTAAGTTGATCCGTAAAAGGCTTACGGATCAACTTGATCCGTAAGCCTTTTGCGGATCAACTTGATTCGTAGAAGCCTTACGGATCAACTTGATCCGTAAGCCTTTTACGGATCAAGTTTATCTGTAAGATTTCTATGGATCAAGTTGATCCGTATTGTTTCGTAAAAGGCTTACGGATCAAGTTGATCTATACGATTTATGGACCACCCTCACACACACCCATCACAAATGCGAAAAAAAGTATAGGGACAGTTTTGGTATTTTAAAAAAATGTTGGGTGCACCTAGCAACACCCTATTTGCATTCTTTTATCAGATCTTGACAAGGGTGATGTTAGGTGCACCCAGTATTTTAAGTGAATGAGCGAAAATGTCCTTCACTCAAGTTGATCTGTATGACTCAAATGGATCAACTTGATTTGTATGTTTCTTACGGATCAACTTGATCTGTATGTTTCTTACAGATCAACTTGATCTGTATAGATCTTACGGATCAACTTGATCCGTACTTATAACTTATACATACGGATCAACTCACGCACACCCAGCAAAATGCAGCAAAATGGCGTACCTTAAATGTCAACGACGACGAAACAACCACCGCAACAATCACCACCGACCCGTAACACTTTCACCTCGACCTAAGCGGTAACTCTCTCAACAATGAAAAACCAACACGAACCAACAATAGAGGGAGAAAGCGAAGAAAAAAACAATGGAGGCGTAAGAGAAAAAATAACACTGCAAACAACTTCAAAAGGAAGAAGACACCAGGGGCATTTAGGGAATTAAAAAAATTACTGGGTGCACAAGCAATAATGCTGGTGCACCTAGCATCACCCTCTTGACAAGCTCCTTCAACTTCTTTTACATTAAGTTAGATTTTTTTTAATGTCTTTTATCTTCATTCATATGTTTTCTTAGAAAACTTCTTAAAAGGTCACCCATTCTAAAATTGTTTTAAATCAAACATGCTTAATTGTAAAAATTTTAAATGATAGGTTATCGAAAAGTAGATATATCTTGTTAATATTTATAGTATTAATTAATTCATTTAAGTCATCATCAATTATACAATCATACATCTACACACTATCTAGATTTCTCTCATTTTAATGTGATTCGTATTAGGTGTTACATGTTTATCATGCTTCCTCTAGGCCTAAGGTGATATTTGCATTCTTTTTCTCATCACACTCCCTATTTTTTAAGAGTGTTCAAGATATTCCATTTTTTTCCTATTTTGAAGTATTAGAGATTTAGAATGATTTTCTCCACCAATTGAAATAGATCTTTCTGGTGTTCAAAATATCTTTCTTTTCTCTCGCCTTCATACCTTGATCTTATGTGATTTTAAAATTAAAATTTTGTAATTTTTTATGTTGTAAAAAATAGTTTTTACAATTTATTTTTTTATATTATACAAACTAATTTCCACAACATAACTATATTAAGAAAAATATTTTCTATAAAAGAATATTTTTATAAAAAAATTATAAAAATACACCCAACAATATAAAAAGAAAAAGGAAATTGTAAATGACATCTTCCCTTGGTTTTACCAATGTGTTAACATTGGTCTATGTTAATTGCAAAAAGATCCATAAGAATAAAAAATAAATATAAAATTTTTTATAGTGATTCACTCATCCTACTCAACTAGTTGAGTTATATCTCCATGCAAGATCCAAATGATGATGATAAATAGGGAAATCAAATTAAGAAGATGGATGATGTTGAGCAAAAAGGATTACGTAATAGTTGATAAATAGGGAAAAAAATAAGTAGTTAAAGTTTGATTTGTGGGAAAAAAAAAATCTTTATGTTTGAGTTGGATTTATTTAGTTGGTTTAATTTTATTTTTTGTCTCTCAAGTTTAGAGTACCTTTATTTTTTTCTCTAAATTAAAATGTGGTTTTTGTTTTCCAATTTTGGAAATACCCTATTTTAATTTCCGTCGTAGACGATGTTACACTTGATTTTGATATGGCTAACATCGTTCACGTCATTCTATTTCAATAGTAATCATATGTCACGTGAAAATATTAAATATTTTATTGCTTCCTCAAATTTGGGCCAAATTTTCTGGTGGTGCCTGGTTTTAAAAGTGATTTCTTTAGCCCTTTGGATTTAAAAGTGATTTTTTTAAGTTTCTTAATTTAAAAATAACTCATTTTAATCCTCGAAGTTAATGTTGTTAAAAAAAAATATACTAGTGTAGCTAATGGTATGCTTTCTAACAATTTTATAAAATACAATTCAAAGTGATTTTAAACTCCCAATTATTATTATTATTATTATTATTATTATTATTATTATTATTATTATTATTATTATCTCCAAAGCTCAAAGTCATTTGACTAATAGAAATCATCAAAGTAGATTTTGTCTCTTTCAACAAAATCTTCTTCAAATGCATGACTAGAGAATGAAAATCCTACAAGCATACTTAAGGAACTCAACTTTTTAGCAAATTGCTAGACCTTGTTGGTTTTCTTTCAAAAAGTTAACATGGGGACTTATTAGTAAGTCATTCATCATAATATTGTTTTTGTCAAAACACACTTAACTGTGAAGTAAAACAAAGAAAAAAAAAACACCTTACCCCACCCTTACCTTCTACCTCAACACAAATCCAATTTTTTTTTAAAATGTCATATAAATAAATTAATAATAAAATGCACTCACAACTTAAAAATGTTATTTAGATGTTGGGAGATGAAAGTGTTGAGGTCAAGTTGTTGTTGATCGATATGGAGGAAAATGTCTTCGTCGAGAATGAAGAAAGTATCAGTGCTTTTGTTAAGAGTAAGAAATGAAGAGTTTGATGTTGTCTTTGCCTCTCCTTCTCTCACTTTTTCTCTTCTCCTCTATATATTATTCATTTCTCTCTCCTCTTTTTCTCCCTCTCTCTTTCTTGCCTTTCCCTTTCCTTCTTTGTGTTAGACCTAGGGAGGCTATTACCACCACCACGACAATGTGGTCCTGCCTCATCTTCTCCCTACTCAACCCTCTTTCTCCTGCTCACTTTCTCTCTTGATCACTATTTATTCATCTCTTTCACTCATCCTCTTTTTCTTTTCCTTCCCTACTCCTCATCACACTGACATTGATATTGTTTTGGCTTGTGTTTTATTTTATAAACTTGTAGACCAAACGTATGAAGATGGTGTTTGAATTGGAGAAGGTATTGATTTTTTTATATATATTTTTGCTTAAGTGGATTTTGGGGTTTAAAATTGTTATCAAATACATTTTAAAAACATATTTCGTCAATCTAAGTTTTGGTTTTAAAATTGGAGAAAAAAAAGTTATACACTGAAATAATGTAAAATATTTTACACCATCATTCAATCATAATTCATCATGTATGATAAGTTTATTTGACTTTTATGATAATTACTTTAAAAGTCATATTAATGTCAATTATAATAAGTCATACTAACAATGAATTGTGATTAGATTACAATGTAAAAGTACTTTACACTCTTGGTGCATAACCATTAAACTCTTAAAATTGTAACAAATCATATATTTTAAACTGTCAAAAAACATATTGTTAACAACTTTTAAAAAGTTGACGCTTGGAAATTAGAGATGTATAGGATGAACAAGAGGGTTAAGTGATTTATGGCGGATCACTTTTCATCTAATGTACACAATAATAATGTAGACTCTACCAAATATTTTTCTTTCTTATTTTTTTTTCTTTTGTCTCCCTCAACCTCTATGCTTGAGAACCCCATTGATGACGTGATTGGCTAATATGTTGGTGACGGTGAATACCTCATCGGCCTCCCTTCCATCAATGCCAATGAGTCCATTTGGAAGTATATCGTCGTCTTACACACTAGCTCACCAAATGATCGCTTCGATGCCGCCATCTCCCTCATCTACTTCGCCGACGACATCAACAGCAACAATTACAATACCCTCCCTCCATAAGCCTTTCAAAAAAAATCTCTATATATATTAAAAGTGTAAATTTATTTGTTTCCTCATGCCTTCACTTTCTTCATTCTCCGTCACATCACATTCACTCTCAATACTTTCCTATAATAAAGTGGTAAAATTATTTTCCTAACATTATCTAATATATCATCTTATACTTTTAACATCTTTTAAACACTTTAACAACTTGTAACTGAATCATAGACCATATATATATGGCAACTACTAATGTTCATCCTTATTGGAGTGCATTAGCAACCAACCAAAATATTAAAGACAAAAAAATTAACATTTTTTTATTTTAAATAATCTATTTTAAGGGCATCATAGTA
This sequence comes from Glycine max, assembly GCF_000004515.6. Lineage (NCBI taxonomy): Eukaryota > Viridiplantae > Streptophyta > Magnoliopsida > Fabales > Fabaceae > Glycine > Glycine max. The sequence goes on along the minus strand of NC_038251.2, from coordinate 16,917,568 downwards.
ATTTAATACTTAATTTCAAAAACATAAAAGTATTTTCTCTCTCCTGTTTTATGACAATTTTTGTTGGGAGATGATAATGGATTGTCATGTGAGAGATGTGAGACTCTAATTCTGTCTGGGTCCAAAAATAAAAGAAAAAAAGAAAAAAAAACAGAGAAAACAAAAAAAAAAAGAAAACGTATAAAAAATGAAAAAGAAAGAAAAAAGAAATAAAACATAAAAGAGAAAAAAAAAAGAAAGAAAACATGCAGTAACAAACAAAAAAGAAAGAAAAAAAAATATACTTTGTGACTTATTGGGCTCTCTTTGAGAGCCCATTAGGTCAAGAAAGAGCATAGTGCATTAAAGAAAAGAAAAATGAAGGTCTCTAAGAGGACAGAGCATCCCGAGGAAGGCAAACAGGCCACTTACATAACGCCATTTGGCCACGACATCAGAGAAGAGAAAGATCACCAAGTAATCCCTCATTCCTTCATTCTCTTACGTTTCTTCTCCCTCTTTCCCTCTTCTTCTTCTTCCTCTTCTCTGTTTTTCTTCTTCTTCTCCTACAAAGCCTCATTCCTTCACTCACATATTTCGTAACACTATGCCAATTATTTATTTATTTTTGCAAATCTACTTTAGCATTCTTTAGTACATGCTTACATTGTGTACTCCATGCTGGGTCTCCGACTTGCTTGAGTTCACAAAGTTTAACACAAAACTAAAGTCTTTTCCAAAAAGGTAGCATTCTCAAATAAATTATCACTCAATTCTCCTTTTTCATGTTACATGCACTCCTTGTTTAGTGATGTTTTTAATAAAGTGTGAGTAAATTTTGTGAATCTCATGTTGGGTCTTTGACTTCACAAAGTTTACCATAAAGCCCAAAATCTTTTAAAATAAAATAAAATCAATTCAACACACAAACACTTCTTTCTCTATAAAGAACTACGTAAATCTGATTTTCTCATTGCACCTGGAGATACGTAGGAGCCAGGGCAAATCCCTTTTTGACCCACAAAAAAAACTAAAAAATAAAATCCTTTTTTTAGAAAAATAATTAAAATTTGATTTCTTTTTCTAAATAAAAAAATATAATATAACAAAATAAAATTCATGTTTTCAAGGGAAGATAAATAATTAAAAGTCACTTTATTTTTAGCACACTCGATTAAATGTTGTCGTCTTCATGATGGATATGTGGGTTGTTAACATCTTTCCTGTGCGTAAACCACTCTCAAATCCTTTTTCTCAAACCGTAGATCATTCTTTATCATTTTTTTTAATTTTTTTTCGACATTTTCCTTAAATAAATGTTAGTGGTGACTCTCCAGGTGAGTTTTTCATTTTTTTAGAGAATAATTTATTTTTTTATTTTTTTATTTAATTTTTTATTTTGTCATCCCATTGTGGCCCACTTTGCAACAAGTGAGACGAGAAATTAGTGTAAAAAGTAAATATGAATGGAGAAAAAATAGAAGTAATATTTAGTTGTGATAAGAGAGAGAAATGGTTTATTTCTTATTTAAATATTAAATTATTAAAATATCTTTATATTAAATGAACAAAAACAAGAGAAGTGAGGATTATGTTTGTCCTAAATATTTTTGGGTTTTTCTCCCTGTGTGTTTGTTGTGTGTAAATATCAATTTTAGATTGTAGTTATTTTTATAAGAGAATTGTTAGGAATATATTCTCTAACACATCTTTTTAAACATATTTTCTCTAGTTGGTTTGAATTTATTAAAAAATATAAAATTAAGAAAAAAAATCATTAAACATGAGATAAGATTCACAAAAATATTATTTTTAATAAATTTCAACAAATAAGATAAATCTTGGTATCAACATTTCTCATTTTAAATGGAAGGGTAATAATATTTTTTTTTAGTTTAGTTCCCTATGTATAATCAACTCTGAATCCAATTTATCCAATTTTTAGTTGGAAATAATTTTTTTTAGGGTTTTTATAAGTGTTTTTCCTAACAAAAACAAATTTTGATACACAAGTCTACTTTTGTCTTAAAAAAATTTCCTTGTTTGATTTTTTTTTACGAGTTTGGCCTAACTCATCAATTCTTAAATTAATCACATTTCAACTACTAAAATGTCCTAAATTTATTTTCTATCCACAAGCCAACTCATGTCATGTTTTCATGAGTTGGGATAGGTGGCTTGGCTTGCCCCTCCAAGTTGGCTTTGGGAAAAATGATTAATTGATAATCATAAAACATTAAATAATTAATTTCTTTAAAGACCTAAGTGTTAATATTGTTATTTGAAGATTAATTTGGATTCAGTCAACAATTAAGATATAATTATTTGTGTAGAGCAAAAATTTTTTTGCTTATAAACAATCAATCAGGTTCGAGTTAGTAAGATTTTAAGGAATTGATAAAGTTCTCCTTCCAAATATAAGATAACTAGATATTCAAAATTCAATTGAAATTTCTGATAAACATAAAACAACCTTAAATCAGTTGATGCATACAGGTTCGAAGATATCAAGATATAATCATAAAGTGAAACAAAAAATACAACGGATAGGCATATGACATATCCATTGTCGTGACTACTCAAGTCGTAGCATACCCCACCACACCGATACCATCAATCCAGAACTCAAGTTCCTGGCGTACAAGCACCATGAAATGAAGTGTCCTCACTATTAACACCAATTCTCAATCTTGTGAAATTCACAAGAACAACAAATAAAAACAAAATAGAGGGTAATTTTCCACCTTCAATACAAACCATACCATAAGGGCCCCTTTCAACGCATGCTTTCTCTCCCAAATTCTTCCTCTTTCTCCCTCTTTCACTTCAATTTTCTTATGTTGCATCAGTGCCAAAAGGGGTTTGTTCCTGCACAAGTAAATTCATCCCTTAGGCTAAAAAAAAAATAAGGTATTTCATTTTCATTTTTTTGGGGGTTTCAATAAGCCATTGAATCTAGAAGAAAAACATGCCTCCCATGTCAACGATTCCAATTCACAGACCTGAATTTCGTACCTTATTCTTCAATGGGTCTCCAAGCCCTTGCAAATGCCTCAGAATTACTGCCTCATGGACCATGTGAGTTTCAATTTTCATTTTCAATGTTTTTGGATGCCTTTTGTTTTTTTTTTTTTTTGCTTAGGTGGTTTTTCTTAGCCTGTTTCTGTTCTATGTTTGACATGAGCAGGACCATGGATTCGAAATTTTCTCCAACAACAAAGAATAGTAATGATAATAATTATAATCTGAAGAAGAAGGAAGAACTCTCTGTGCAGATTCCAACCCCACCCATTTCCAAAGTGGAAACTTTAAACTCCAATGATCTCCAATTTGATCGATTGCAGCCATCGGATCAAGAATTGGGTCGAGTAAAAAGGTTTGAGTTTGGGCAATTTGTCGCACGAGAAGCTGTGCTTGATGAAGAGTATTGGGTATGCTATGATAAATTGTGGGATAAAGAAAAAAGAAAAAAAAATGAAGTGTGTATTGTCATGTATAATTTATGACGCTGGCATCTTTTTCTTGTATTTATTTATTTGTTTTGTTTAAATTGTGGTAGACAGCAGCATGGTTAAGGGCAGAAAGTCACTGGGAGGATCGACCGTACGACAGGTATCATAGATATCTTTTGGTAGTGATAAACAAGGAATGTGAGGAATGAATGTGAAACAATTTGATGCTTTCATTGTGGTTCAGTTTTACTTTTTAGCATGGTGTATTATGTAAACATGTTTAGCAGATTGTGTGACATTTGAATTCAGAGGGGACAATTAATCAGATCAAGATGTATTATGTGAAACATTGATTTAATGATAACAGTAGATTACAGGGATAGATCTATATACCTGCCAATGGTTGGTCTAAATCATTTGCTTTGGTTCACAGTAGATAATGAGTGCAACTGATTCTCCTTTTGTTTTATCCAGATATGTTGATAACTACAAAAGGAAATTTGCCGAGCAGGTAGGAGTTGATATAATTGCCTGTGTGTGTGTGCACTGTATTGACAGAGTGTTGTTCATGAAAATTCTTAACAAGAATTCCTATTGCTTAGGAATTTAATGCATTAAAAAGACGGTGCAAGGTGCAAAATGGTGATAGTTGCGCATGCATCATCACGGTAAATTGATCTCATCTTAGATTCTGGTTTACTTGAGAATTTCAGGTCATAATATATACTTTAAAGCTCTGATTTGATGATTAAAATGAGAAGGCACCTGCCTAATAGTTTGATAGTTGATTGTCCTTAATGTTTCAACTTATGGTGTTTGGAGTCAAGTTTATCAGGTGAGGAAGGAGCAGAAAAATGCAAAGCACTCAGTATTAAAGAGTGTTGTAGGAACCCTTGATTTGAATATCCGATATTTGCTACAAGGGGAGACTTATCCCGGGGTATTACTATTACACATTCTATCTCATTGTTGCTTTGCCTACTAGACTGATGGTGCTGATGCATTTTGCAACTCGATCATTTCTGCAGGAACGTGTAAAGGCCCCTCTTTTTTGCAGCATCAACAGAACACCACCAAGCAGGTATGGCTACATTGCAAACTTATGCGTCATCAAATCAGTTAGGCGACAGGGAATTGCAAGCAACATGATGTCTTTTGCTATTGAAGCTGCAAAATCTAATGGTAATAATATAAACATTGAAGTGAGAGTAACTTTTCTTTGTCTGATATAACTCATGAAATAAGACAAATTTCACATATTCCTGAATTCATTTAGCAGGTTTGACACAGGTGTATGTGCATGTGGACAGAAATAATAGGCCTGCACAGATATTATACCAAAAAATGGGCTTCGAGGTAATTTTCTTACTTCATGTGTATTTCCCATTGTCTGTAATGGATTGAATAAACCATCAATTTGGTCCTCAATGTATTAACGTCACCCAAGTAATCCTTAAAGTCATTCCAGAAATGCTAGGAACACACTCATCTGAACACTCCCTCCTATTGCTTTAAATAGGATATGAGACCACAAAAAATTGTGATTTCCCATAAATTTTACAACTCTCCTGAATTTATAGTTTTCAATAAATTTTAACCAATAAGTGAGTGTTTGAAGGAATGTGTTAGATGTTAGACAAGTGGCCTCATATATCTTAAGAAGAGGGGTTGAATTAAGATATCACAAACTATTTCCCCAATTAAAACTTTATTCTTCTTTAATGATAATAGCAATGTTCCTTTATTATGAATTACTATAATTCAATTCAAACTAAACTTCCTTAACGCAAAAGATAAATAACAATAAATAAAAGAGTTTAAGGAAAGAAAAAGTGCAAACTCAGTTTTATACTGATTCGGTCACACCCTTGTGCTTACGTCCAGTTTTCAAGCAACCCGTTCGAGAGTTTCACTATCTTGTAAAAACCCTTTACAAGTTCTGAACTACACAAGGACAACCCTTCCTTTGTGTTCAGATCTCTTTACAACAAGAGACCTTCGGTCCCTTAATCACTTTCCTTGAGTAAGAAGAAAAGAAGAAGAAATCTCTCTTGAAAGAGATAGATTGTACAATGGAACACTCAAATAATTTCTTACTGAATTACAAATGTTTTGACCAAGGAATTTTAGAAGATAAGACACTTTGAATCTTTTGAGAGGATAAGACATTTTGGACAAGTAAAACTCTGAGAAAATTTCGTGCCCAAGTTACATATATATAGGCCTTTGATGGTCATTCAAAAGTTAAATGAGAAGATGTGACTTTTGGGGAATATTGTCAAAAATAGTTACCGGTAATCGATTACTATAGTGGTGTAATCGATTACATGAAGAGTTGTGACTCTTAACTTTGAAATTTGAATTTTTAAGACTGGTAATCGATTACCAATTTATTGTAATCGATTACATAACTTGAAATTTAAATTCAAATTTCTTAAACTGTTTTAAAACGTTCCAAATCTCTAGTAATCGATTACAAGCTTTGTGTAATCGATTACATGCTTTCTAAAACATTTTAAAACATTTAAAAGCTTTTTAGAAGGCACATTGATTACTGGTAATCGATTACATCTTCTGGTGATCGATTACCAGAGAGTAAAACTCTTTAAAAAACATTTTAAGTTAAATCCTTTGGATAAACCTTTTACTGTTTCAATTTGGAATTTTCTTCTTAAGACTTTAGAAATTATTTTGATCATATTTCTTGAATTTCTTGGATATCTTGGATTCTTGTCTTGAATAAAACTTGAGAACCGCGTTCCTTTGGCATCATCAAAACATCAAAATATCTTTGTTTCTACAATCTCCCCCTCTTTGATGATGACAATTATCCTGAAATCAAGACGAACTAACATACAATTTGATAATGCGTACACACAACCCTTACTCCCCCTATCTTTTGGAATTTATGCCTAAGTTGTTAAATTCTAATAATTTCTAACTACCAATGTTCTTGTTCTCTTCCCCTTTGTCAACATCGAAAAGAAAAAAAAAACGTGTAAAGAAAAGAACTAAGTAATACAAAGAATATCAAAACAAAGACATTCATAAACCAAAGAAAACCAACACGAAGTCTTAAGCAACCAATGCAAAGTTCTAAAAGTAATCAAACACAGAGTCTAGAAATGACCAACCATAATAAAAGTCTAATAAAATCATGACGAAAGCAAATAAAAGCTAGAATACACGACTGAAATAGCGAACTCGAGTAAATAGTAAAAAGAACTATGAATCAGTCGGGGGATCAAAACAACGGTGGATGAAACTCATATCGTCTTCAAGCTGAGTGATACGGGTGTCCATCCCTGCAAAACATGCATCCATGGCATCGAAACGATCACCAACGAATGCTCGAAGCCCACGGAGTTCAGAAAAGACTTCATTCATGAGAGCAGAGGAAGCATCTTGCTGTGGCGGAGGTGACGGAGTACGCTCACGTGGTAAGTCCTGTTTCCTAAGTCATTGTCCATCATGATCCTTACTGTAACCAAATGAAGTTACTGCACCAGCACCAATGGCAAAAAATCTCTTGACTTGAACAAAAGGTTCATCATCAAGAGGAATTTGTAAGTGACGAAGAAAAAGGGTGACCAAATGAGAATATGGAAGAGGTGCATTGGCCCGTAATCCCTTATGTATTCGGTACCTAACCAAGTGAGCTCAGTCGATCTGACGACCGATAAGGAAAACCCACATCAAAATCAAGTCTTCCTCGGAGGCTTGAGCCAGGTTAGAAGGACGAGGTAGCAAAATGCAGACAATTATATAATGCATGATGTGACAGTCAAATGTCAATGACCCAACAAGCAATCTGCCGGTCATACCCGCCTGGTCATTGCAGACCATTCGGCGGGCATCATGGCTGAAATAATCAAACTTCCAGTCATCAACAATAGTGTCCTCAAAAGGTACATCTTGACTGAGTAATTTTGTTAAAGAGAAAAAACAGAGATTGATCAATGACCATTGAAACACCATGCACCTTAGAAATAAGAGTACTATCCTGAATTTTTAAATTGTTGTAAAAGACTCTAATAAGTTCAGGATAATAAGGTAGTTTTAGGGACATGAAATCAACTAAACCAGAATTTTGAAACACTTGATAGCAATCAAATGTTTCACCCTTAAAGAATTCTAAGTCTAGGTACTTAGGGTTTAGAATTTGCCTAGTAGAAAATTGAGAAGAGTATCGTAGACGTTGATCATCTGAAGAGAATAGAGTAGATGATCGTGGAAATGACAAGGAAGGAGGGACTAGTGCTATGGCTGCTCTAGATATTTTGTGGCGTCGATGGGCAGCAGCGGCGGTGGAGGTGGATGAACCATTTCGCTTTTTCGATGATTCAGCCATTTGATGAAGTTTTTGCAGAATTCAATCGGTTGAATTAAAAGAGGATCGAAAATGATAAAGTTTAGGCTTTGTGCGACGTTACTTGAATTATAAAGGAGAGAATTAGCACTGTTCCTAATACTATTGGAGTGGTGAAACGATTTATGATTTTGATGAGTAGTCATCACTACATTTTAGGTGAACAGGGGCAGGGATTGATCTAGTCTCTGACCTTATATTTTGATTAGTCTTTTTACCGAATTCCATGAGTTACTAGTGTCTCGTCTCGCA
>NC_038251.2:15150924-15237492 GCF_000004515.6 Glycine max | reverse complement strand
CTTTAAACCTGCTTAAAAAAGGTATAATCAGCACCACCACACAATGGCCACTACCATCATCATTATCACTACCATAACTGGTCGTTACCACCACGACCACTAGCATACCACCACCACCATCTCCACTAACATCCCTATCACCACCACCACCATCAATGCCACCAACACCATCATTGTCACCACCACCTCTGTTATCGTCACCATAACCACCACCAATGTTGTCGCAATCACCATCACTATCACTTGGTGCCATCACCAACACCGCTACACTCACAACCACCATCGTTGCCACTGATATCACCATCACCATTGGCATTGCTACCACCACCACCACCATCAATGTCATCGCTAGCACCACCGTGTTGTCACCACCACCACCATTTTTGTCACTGTCACCATGACCACCACTAATGTCGTCGCAACCATCACCACCTGTTGCCACCACCAACACAACTACCATCCTATCATTGACACTATCACTATCATCATCACTAACATTGCTACACCACTACTAATACCACTTCTGTCGCCACCACTAGCACCATTGTTTGACATCACCAACACTGTCATCACCACCATGTCATCACTATCACCACCAATGCCACCTTCATCACCACTGTCATTATCATTGTGAGCACTACTAGTATTTCTACCGCTGTTGTTGTTACTGACATCATCATCACTATTACCATTGTCATCACCACTACACAAAAATATTCATAAACTAATTTTAATACAATATGAAACTTTTAAAATGAGCTTATTTGAAATTAAACATATTTTAAAAACTGGTTTAAAAGAAATTTAAACTAAAACTAAAAACTAATTATTATTTTTAAAAATTTTGAAACTCTAAACTAAAAATCACTCCAAACACAAGAGCTAAGTAAATTTACTTAAGATACATCTTTTTGAACAACCATATAATACAGATACAATTCCAAGTATTTTCATAAAGGTCATTGTTTGGTACTAAACCTTGTCTTACAATATTGAAAAATGACTTTTTGAGCATAAAAGAATCTCAAAAAGATACCAAAATAAATAATTTTTGAAATCCTAATTCAACGTAATACTTTTATCCACTTCACGAAATGCACCCAAGTGTTTGTCACATGGGTATCATTCTCACAGCGGTCTTCTACATAAATGAATGCAAAAATCAAAATCAAATTATTGTGCACACAACCATAGCATGAACCTAGAAGGCTAAGAGTGAATGTGTTTATGACAGGGGCTTAGGCCTTCATGTCATTGCCAATGTTAGGTTATTTTTTAATAAAAAAATATTATATTTAATGTTTACTATTATTGCTAACCAGGTAAGCAACACATCATTCTATACATGTATAAAGGATTCTATGTGGAACAAGCTGATATGGCAATTTTTTTAGGAGATGGATACTTGTTTATTCAATATTGGAAGAAAAAGGTTGTTGTACACCATCAGAAGCAACTAGAAGGTCCAATTGGTAAGGGACCTTCTCTATCCAATATTTTTCTCCTACTACAAAAGCTAGATTAGTCAAATCATTAGCCACTCTATTGCCTGCCCTTTTGATAAACTGAAGCTTATTCTTGTTGAGTACTTTGCAGTCCTGTATTGTTCCTGCAAAATAACTCATGCCTGCAACACTGGTTTTGTTCCTACCTTGAACGAGTTGAAGGCAATCTGTCTCAAAAATAACATTTATAAAATAGAACTCGCCTGCCACTTGAATCGCCCACTTGTAGCATAAAGCTTCTGCAGTCCTTGGTTCATATACACCACCGTAACCATTATGGTAGCAGCTCCCAGAACCAGTTTTTCATGGTCTCTGGCCACTACTAGCCCCATTCCCGTCCCTTGATTGTTATGGGCAGATGCATCAAAGTTAATCTTTATGCACTGTAGAGGTGGTCTTTTCCACGAGATAAGTGGAGTTTGCGTTTGCACCTGTTCTGCTTGTTGCCTTTTCAATTTCTGAATGGAGGCCCTTGCTAAGAAATGCTAGAAAGACATGAGTTTGCCTTCATGAAGCATACAATTCTGGCTGAACCAAGTCGCCCACAGAATATTGAATAAATCCGTTGAAGCTTCCTCATCTGCGTGCCAGAGAAAGGTCCTATTGATATGGCAATTTGATGGCTACATGAGCATTTAACAAACATGACTTAGCAACAAAAACCATTAACCTAGACGAAAAAAAATTAAGGGACAATTTTTTTTTTTTTAAAAAAAATAGATAAAAACTAAACTAAAAAAAATACACAAACTTATAGACCAAAAATTCATGTAAACCATAAAAATTTAACTCGAAAGCCAAGTCAAGATTTAAAAGAAGTACATGCTACCAGTTAAAATTGTTCAAAAACAAACAAGAAAAATAAATTTTAAAATATATTTTTGTCTTCATAAATATAAAAATATTCAAAATTCATTTCTTCAAAAAAATATCTATTTTTCGTCATCATAATATTAAAATTTATTATTTTTTGGCCTGGATATAAGTTTAAATATATCCGAACTTATAATGACGGTTTAATGAGTCGGTTCATTAGTCAAATTGATGTCCACATGTGTTAAAATTCTAATCCAACATCTCTCTCCCCAATCCATGGACGATTCGGTCTCTCTCCCTCTCTCTCTCTAATACATATATACATGCATAAAAATGATCAATCTAGCCAAAAAAAATTATGCCTATATAAAAATTGGCCAAACCCAAAGTGACTCACTTTCCATACATTAACCCACCAAATTAAGCTACTTATCTTTGACAACTCTACACACATTTACTTTGGGTAAAAACCAAGAAATGTATCACTTTTTGAAAAATTAAATTCTGTTTGCTGATATCATTCATGCAAAAAAGTAAGGGTAAATAATCATTTTTGTCTCTAAATGTGTAGAACGCTAACAAATTCGCCATTGAAAGATGAAAATTCAAATTTTAGTCCTTGAAAGTAAAAAAAGTGCATTTATCTATACATTAACTTCCATCCATTTTCGTTAATGAAAGAGCCTATATGACACATTTAGATATAGATTTGTCAGCGCTCTACACATTCAGGGATAAAAATAATTATTTATCGAAAATATAATTTAATCTTCATCTTTCCCCCTATTTTTTAATTGTTGTAAGCATAACATTACAATAAACACTTAAAAAATAGGAAAATAAACATAAGTTAGAACAAACATAATAATAAACATAATATTGATTAATAACCTAATCTGTCTATTGCTATGAAATTTCTAATGGGACAATACCTTACTCAACATATGAGACTCAAACAAAAACGCACAACCATTGAATTAATTTTTACAAAAAAATGAAACTCAACTTGATTTTGTCACTACCTAATGTTGTTGCAATAGAAATTTCAGAACAATAGACAAATTATACCTATAAATCAATATTATATTTGTTCTAACTTATGCTTACTTTTTTGTAAGTGTTTTATTTTAATGTTATGCTTGTAACGATAAAAAAAAGAGGAGCAAGATGAAGATTAAATTACATTTTGAGTAAATAGTCATTTTTGTTCATAAATGTGTTGAGCGTTCACAAATTCATTTCTGAATATGTCATGTAGATTTTTTCATTAATGGTAGCAGACAGAAGTTAACACATGAATGAATTTGTCGCACTTTTTTCACTTTCAAGGACTAAAATTTGAATTTCTATCTTTCGGGGATCAATTTGTCGACGCTCTATACATTCAAAGACAAAAATGACTATTTATTAAAAAATAAACACTAATTCAAATCAATTACTTATTAACAGAAATTCAGTAATTTTATTTTAAAAAATAATTATTTTTATTTATTTATCCTTTATATAAATAGTCAAATTGTCGTTCAAAGTGAAATATTGACAAATTAGTTCTTAAAAGATGAAAAATTTAAATACATTATCTGAATATAAAAAAATACGATAATTAATTTTATATTCAATTTAATGACAAGCTGATCCTTAAATTTATACCTCAATGTCAAAATTAATCCAAAAAAATATCTTATTATTAAATTAATTTTTTAACATTATAATAAAATAACAAAATAATTTTACAAATTTAATCACAAGATCAACATCTCACATTTTCGGACATTCGAGACTAAATTAATTTTTTTTTTTTTTATCTTTTGAAACACCCCCATACACTTTTATGGGCAAAGTAAGTATTTAGTATTTACCCTTTATTATTATTTACATTTACAATTAAAAAATAAGACCAGCTTATTTTGACTCGTGAGTGTAGAAGACGAAAAGAGAGTGGAGAGAGAGAGAAGTGAGAGTGTGAGAGGGAGCACAGTGAAGAAGAGAACGAAGGAACGAAGATGGAGACTCCTCCTCCGCAACAAGGCGTGGTGAAGAAGAAGGAGACAAGGGGCCGAAAACCCAAGCCGAAAGACGAACACGCCAAGGCGTTGAAGGAAGGGAGAAAAACACAGCAACAACAACATGATCAGCAGCAACAACAACAACAGCAACATCAACCTTCGGTGGACGAGAAATACACGCAGTGGAAGTCCCTTGTTCCTGTCCTCTACGACTGGCTCGCCAACCACAACCTCGTCTGGCCCTCTCTCTCTTGCCGGTAACACCCTCTCTCTGTCTCTCTCTCTCTAGGGTTTTCCCTTTTCCCTTTTTTTCCAATCTTAAAATTTTATTTTTTCTTAAAAAATGTTTTTTTTTGTTTGTTGATAGGTGGGGCCCTCAGCTTGAACAAGCCACTTACAAGAATCGTCAAAGACTCTACCTTTCTGAGCAGGCAAAGCAACTTAACTCTTTTATTTTAAAAAGAAAAATTGAATCTTTTTAATTTGTTGAGTGACGGAAATTTATTTTGTTGTGTTGTTATTAGGAGTTAGCTAATGGGTGTTGGTTTGTGTTATTAGTTGAAATGGAGGGGAGGGAAGAGTGTTTTTTTTTTGAAGAAAAAAAATTGATTTGTGTTTTTTGTTGTTGTTGGTGTTAGACTGATGGTAGCGTGCCGAATACTCTGGTGATTGCAAATTGCGAGGTTGTGAAGCCTAGGGTTGCAGCTGCAGAACACATTTCGCAGGTGAATTATGGTTTTGTGGATGTGAATGTCATATTTTTTGTCCAAGGTTTTAAAAACCGGCCGGCAGCCGTGGTTTTTGCCGCAATGTTAAAGGTTTTTGTGGTATCCGTGACAGCCATTTCAGCTGCATTTGTCTGTGCAATATCAAGGACCATGACAAAATTGTGACTGTGATTTAAAACCTTGGTCATGTTTGAATGATTTTACTTTGGTGTTTGAAATTTGATTAAACAGCTAGGAATGCTTTTTTTTTTTTTAACTCATTTCAGTTTAATGAAGAGGCACGGTCCCCATTTGTGAAGAAGTACAAGACCATCATACATCCTGGCGAGGTATATTTATGTTATATGTATACTTACTGTTTACATTGATGGACGGGTTATAAATTGAATGCATTTGAAGCATGTATGAACTATGGGGAAGAATAAATGATAACAGTGTTCCTTAATTAATCCGCCTTGGTTTTGATTTTATGTTTATTTATGGATATTAATACCCATCAGTGATTTATATTTTGGCTTGAGTTTTGTTGTGTTGATGATCAGGTGTGATCTGATGAGGCTTTGTTTTGTAGGTGAACAGAATTAGGGAATTGCCACAAAATTCCAAGATAGTGGCTACACATACAGACAGCCCTGATGTGAGACCTTTACAGTTTGCTTTGTTTTGTTTTTTGTTTTTATTCTTTGGAGCTAGTTTGATTTTCTGGTTTTGTGGTTCCTCATTTGTAACTATTTAAATGTCAGGTCCTTGTTTGGGATGTTGAAAGTCAACCTAATCGCCATGCTGTCCTTGGAGCTACAAACTCTCGTCCTGATTTGGTATGAATGGGCATTAATATTGCATAAATACTTCCATCTCTAAAAGGTCAATCTAGTTTGGAACATGAGAAAGAATGAAGCAGATGAATGCTCATATTTATTTATTTTGTTGGAAACACAATATTATTTATATGTAGGATCTTCTGATGTGCGATTCAGATTATACAGCAGTTTCATTTGATTACTTTATTGAATATATTTTTGAGTTATATGATGCAAAATAATCTGATATGTTGTGTAGAGATGCTGCTATTTTTGAATTATGGGACATGATACTTTTGTGGCTCTATTGAACAGAAGAGTGGGGGTAGCAGTATTGGGGCTAGAACGGGCCTTGGGTGCAAAAACCTATGATGCACATACATGATCTGATATGTATTTGATGTGACTATTCATGAAAAATGTGAGATACAATATTTTTATGATGCACATAAAGTTATGCATATAAAAGTAAATAAAAAAACAGATATAACTGTAATTTGTAAAATCCAAACTAAAGTTATAAATATATAAAATTCTGCTTTTGCAAAAATACAAAAAATAAACAAAAGTCAATCTTGGAGGATATGGTCTGTGCTCATGCTTGTGTGTCTGACTGATGACAACATTTTTCTGGTTTGTTGCATTGGAATAGGCTGGGAAGAGTTATGACTCTGTCTCGTGGAGGAAACCAAAGAGTCGATCCATGGAAAAAAACTGAAGATTCTGTTTTGAGTTGAATGTTTAAACTGCATTTGAACCTTTTGAGCCATATTGCAGTGTCCCACCTGAATTGGATCAACGCATTTTTCCTCTAAAATAAAAATGGCTAGGATACTTCTTAGATATGCATTGATGACATACCCCCATGTATTGGTATTAGATACGTATCCAATACCATTATCTGAGACTAAAGAGAATGTAGCATGCATCCATGTTTCTTAGGCAAAAACTTGGAAATTCAAATGAATATCGCCCCTTCATTTTGAAATATGTGGCTTCCATCTTTAGATATCCTTGGAACTATCCATTATTAAAGAAACTCCGAATACAACACTATTATTTCTACTTTTGTTATTTTCATGGTTGCTGCTTCTTAATATATTCACATAAAATCTCTTGCAGATATTGACTGGACACCAAGATAATGCAGAATTTGCTCTTGCAATGTGCCCAACTGAACCCTATGTTCTTTCAGGAGGTTGGCATACTTATTAACTTTTCTTTAAACCATCCTGCTTAATTCTTGATGTCATTTTTCTATATCTGAGAATTAATTTACATTTGCAGGAAAGGACAAAACAGTGGTGTTGTGGAGTATTGAAGACCATATAACATCTGCTGCCACAGACTCCAAATCTGGTGGGTCAATTATCAAACAAAACTCTAAATCTGGAGAAGGCAATGATAAAACTGCTGATGGCCCTACTGTTGGACCACGAGGCATTTATTGTGGGCATGAGGATACAGTTGAAGATGTGACTTTCTGCCCATCTAGGTAATTTGCATACTTTATAATGATTAGTTTCTTTCTTCTGAGCCTTTTCTCAATAAAATGGATATTCTCATTTTACTGTTCACCTTATGAAATTTTAGGTGTTGTTTGGTTATGAGAGAAAATAAGTTAATTGAGTGGGAGAGAATGAGATGATTATATGATTTTCTCTTGTTTGGTACTTGGTTGCAGAAAGAAAAATGGTGGGACCCACAAATATTTGGTCTCTTCTCATGAGAAGATATTAGTAATCAGTCAAATTTGTTTTAAATGACAAATATACTTATCTGCCCAGTTACCCATCCATTGCAGTAAAAGGATATAGAAGTTATTCAACATAAATATATTTTTTCCTTTTGTTTTTCTTTCCTCCAATCTAACTAACATGAAGAAGGAATATATGCATTTTCCCTCCTTTTTCTCTTCCAAACAATAGTAGAGAACAATATTTTTTCTCTTTATTTTGTTTTTGTACATTTTCTCTCCGCCTCCAAACAAAAGGATTAGGGTGAAGTCTAGGGTGTCCTTTGCTCTTCCTGCCTCATCAACTCCATATTTTTCTTTATTAACCAATTAATTAATGTATAGTTATATTAATGTATAGCTATACCTTTTTCAAATATATTTTGAAAGGGGAGAGGGGGTAGGGGGAATATTGTTCTATATTTATATTTTTGAATTTACTGTTTAAGGGATCTAGTGTATTGTAATTATATTAGCAGCATGAACTTAAATACTAATTTGATAAGTAACCATATCTTCCTGACATTATCATGATCATGCTGAAGTGCACAGGAGTTCTGTAGTGTTGGAGATGATTCTTGTCTCATCTTATGGGATGCACGTGTTGGCTCTAGCCCTGTGGTTAAGGTATGTGCTTATACCCCAGTCTTGTATTTAAATTTGTTTTTGTTTATTATTGGTTTTATAGAAGTACAAATTTTAAGGCAGTTTTTTTTTTTTGTGTGTGTGTGTGTGAGTACAGAACCTTTTTTCTTTTAGATTTTACTTTACTCCCAAAGTTGTTGGATTAGGAGTATGTAATGAATTTCAGGTTTTATCAGCTCAGAAAACATGCATCTCTATTTAAATATATTTATATCTATAACCTTTGTATACACTGTATCTTTGTATTTTTGTTAATTGTTTTCTCTCTGTCATGACTTTGGTAACAGGTTGAGAAAGCTCATAATGCTGATCTTCACTGTGTGGACTGGAATCCACATGATGATAATCTGATTCTTACCGGGTATGTTCTGCTGTTGTATAGTTCTCATTGTCACTAATTCATCATTTTAGTTTGGACATGTACACTAGTTTGGACATCCCCACTTGCCTTGTCGCCACATCTCTGCAGGTCAGCAGACAATTCTGTTCGCATGTTTGATCGCCGCAATCTCACCACTAATGGAGTTGGATCACCCATCCACAAGTTTGAGGGTCACAAAGCTGCTGTTCTTTGTGTTCAGGTAATTTCAGACATTGTTTTTGTTTACAAATAATTCTTCATGCCTCTTGGCATTATATTATTAACAATCACTATTTGTTTAAATCAGTGGTCTCCAGACAAATCATCAGTATTCGGAAGTTCAGCTGAAGATGGTCTCTTGAACATTTGGGACTATGAGAAGGTGGAATTTCAGTCAGTAATGTCTTGCTACTTTCTTGCTCAAAAATAATATCTGGTGTCAACAGCTCACTATGCTTCTTGCTTCTGTTCTGCAATGCAGGTTGGAAAAAAGATAGAGCGAACTGGAAAATCAATAAGTTCTCCTCCAGGGTTGTTTTTCCAACATGCAGGTCATAGGTATGAAATTACTGTTTTTCTGGTACTCTTAACTATACTATTGTCAGTTATTTGAATAATCTTGATCTAAATATACTTTTATCATTTAAAATTTTTTAGCCAGGCCAAACACTATCTTTCAAATCTGCACCTCTTGTTATTTTGTTCATTGTCTGATGTAGCTCCTCAAGTTTCTTATTTTACACCTTGAGTTTTTCTTTGTTGCTCATGGGGCCTGATTCTCTATTTTCAGTGTTTTCATCTGTCACTCTCCATGACATCTTTTGATATCAAATTCATGATGAAATGCTGAATATCAAATATAGATTCTGTGAAACATTATGGTGCCCCCTTTTAAATTTGTACTAGTGGTTTTGCCTTGATCATGAACATGTCAGATACTGTCCATTCAAGGTGTATTGATTACAAGCTTGCAATATCAGTTCTTCATGAATTCTATAAAACTAATATCCTAGACTTGAGATATCACCAAATTAGTTGTTGTCTTGCATAGCATTTTGCATCACATCATCCTCTGGAAGCTTTTTTCTGACTGTTTCTCCCTTGTGAATCATTCATCCCATATTTTGAATGGCTTGTCAATGTCAAATAATACTGGACCTGTGTCTTGAGAATGCAAGTTTTTTATATTTTCAAGATATTTACTTTTTTTTTTATTTTCAAATAATACTGGAATTGTGGCATTTAGTTATTTGTTTTGGGGGGGGGGGGGGGTTGTTGGGGATCTGCTTATTTTTGCTTTTAACTTACGAACTTTGTATTTATATGCAGGGATAAAGTAGTTGACTTCCATTGGAATGCATATGATCCATGGACCATTGTTAGTGTGTCTGATGACTGTGAAAGTACTGGAGGAGGGGGAACATTGCAGGTATGAAAAGCTTTTTTTCAATTTTTGAAATATAGATTACAGAAAATAATTGTATCATTTTCTTGTAATTGAAGATTCTACTTTTGGAAAAACCCTTGTTAGTGGTATGACCAAATTTGATGGTACAGTTGAGATTAAACCTAATGAGAGACTCGTATCCCTGGAAATGACCCATTTAAATATTCACAAAAACACATCCCTAAGAGCAACTAATCTCTTTCCTCTTCCAAGAACTACACAAACATTTTCCAGGCTCATCCTGGTATTTCCACTCGATTGTGGAGTTTCTGGTTCTCTTATTGGATTTGAGAATGTTCAGATACAGGACTTGCGTGGGTGGGTGGGGGGGGGGGGGGAGTGGGGACAGTGGCAAGACTGTTTCCTTTTCCTTTCTTTGGCGCAGTGGGGCTTTGGTGATGTTGACTATGCGCTTGCAGATCAAGTTTTCTGTTATTTTGACACTTATTTTCCTAATGTGAATGACCAAGTGTTATGAATGACAAACATAATACAGAGCAGCTTAATGAATCACCACACGATGCAGCACCAACAACAGAACAGGAAGGAGAAGATAGGAGGCCAAAAAGGGAAATTAACAGGCCTCAGTACCTGAAGGACTATGCAACGTAGCATAGCTGAGCTGGCAGCATCTCTCTAGAAGCAGAATCCTAGCAAAATCCCAAATCCTTCATGCTCCCTTGGTGCCGTTAGATGCTGTCCCCTGGTAGTGCGTTTTTGAATTGCCAAATTCTGTTAGAATTCTTATCCAATGATTTGTAAAAGGAAGTCTATAAATAGGATGGAATGTAACTCTGACGGACAAGAAATCATCTTTTCCTTTATTACCTTTTTTGTTGTTCTAGAACCTCCAGAAGGTAATAAAGGAAAAGATGATTGTATTATTTCTTGTCTGTCAGAATTACATTCCATTCTATTTATAGACTTTCTTTTACAAATCATTGGATAAGAATTCTAACAGAAGTTGGCAGCATATGCCTTAGAGGAATTCAAAAACGCACTACCAGGTGACAGCATCTAATGGCACCAAGGGAGCATGAAGCATGAAGGATTTGCGATTTTGCTAGGATTCTGCTTCTAGAGAGATGCTGCCAGCTCAGCTATGCTACGTTGCATAGTCCTTCAGGTACCAAGGCCTTGTTAATTTCCCTTTTTGGCCTCCTATCTTCTCCTTCCTGTTCTGTTGGTGCTGCATATTGTGGTGATTCATTAAGTTGCTCTGTATTATGTTTGTCATTCATAACACCAAGTCATGTAAATCTGCAAAGTCAAATTGGTTTACACCAGGTTGTTTGCTTGATTTTTCTGAATAGTTTTACTCAGACCCATTAATGAACTGGGCCAAACTGTTCACTCTGTTATTTCAAGTTTGGTAACTAGTAATTACTATGATTGAAACATGTGTATTGGCTTGTTTTAACACATGCCTTTGTCTGATGCATTCATGCAGATATGGCGCATGAGTGATTTGATCTACAGACCAGAAGATGAGGTTTTGGCCGAGCTTGAGAAATTCAAATCTCATGTGGTGGCGTGTGCTTCAAAGACTGAAAAATGACATACGGCGGAGGCGAAAATGAGTTCTATTGTTGCTGTTGTATTTAATTTAACACTTGCGGTGGATGTTTCTTAGCATTTTAAAATCATTCATGCATGGGGCTGGAGTAGGAAAAACTTAGATTAACATAGAACTGACGAGGGTTTGTGGTTATTGTTACTTAATTGATACAATTCTATTTTCTGTTTGAAGATCATGATCCTTGGTTCATGTGTCTCTCTTCACATTGTTTGAGGTTGGCAAATTTGTACGTGCACGCTGCTCAATTCTAGAATCACTGAACCGAACCTACATTGTTAATTCATGATCCTTTGCACATGAAACTCTAGACATGCTTTCTAGGTTGGCAAATGAGATGTTTATGTTCTCTACTATGTTTTGGTGTCTTAGAATTTGATAACTTGATTAGTGTGTAAATCATAGCTATGTGGTTGTTGTATGCAAGTTAGGGGTGTTTGGTAGGAGAGAAGTTTTTTCAAGTTCGAGAATCTTGATTCTTGAAAATCATGAATCTTGGGAATCATGTTTCTTGGAAATGAATAAAATTTGTTTGGTTAACCATTAGATCTTTAGATAAGTTTTTTAAGAATTAAAGAGTTAAATATTTTTATTGATTATTTTAATTATTTATCATATTATATAATTTAGTAAATAATAACATGATATTTTTTTTAGTAAAATAAAAATTAAACTTGGAAAAGTAAGAATCTTACCTCCTATGGAAAAGTTTTCATGGGAATTTGATTTAAAAACATATTTTGGGAAATATTTTTTTTAGGAATGTTATCTTTTAAAATGTATATCAAATATGAGAAATTAAGTTTTTCAACCTTTGATTTCTGGAAAACTAAAAAATTTTCTCTTGGAAAAATTTAAATTTAAGTTTTTCATTTTCTCTTCAACCAAAGAAAGGAAAAGATATTGTTGTGTATTTTTTTTTAAAATAATAAAAATTACACTAGAAGTAGGGTTAAATAGTGTGTTAATAAAAAATAATAACTCTTTAAAACTTTAGCACAAATATATATATATATATATATATATATATATATATATATATATAATAAAGTCAAATTTGATCATCCAATGACTAATTAAGATAGAATCTATAAAATGATTTTTCAAGTATTCAAATTACTCAATGAGTGAATAAGGTGTAAAATTTAAATTATCATTTGCTAAGTAGAGTTTTGCTTCTGAGATATTTTTATTTTTTTGTAATGACTTCGTTGTCCTTTTTTTTGGGTATAAATCACTTTTTATAGACATCTAAATGATCCATTAGAGGATCACTGTCGATCCCTTGAAAAGACCTTCGTCTCATATCAGGAGACAAGGCTACGTGACATGTTTTGATTTATGAGAAAATGTGCAATAGTGTAGATAACATCATGTGCTCTTTGTCCTCGTCGAAAGTGACCTTTAAAGAATATTTTGTGAATACCTATTATTTTTTTCTATTTCGTCATTTTCTTAAATTCAAATGTTAGCAATTTAAAGTAAAGATAGTCAAAATGAATTTTTATGAGTTAGAGCACATGTACTTCTTTTTTCAGCTATTGCTGACTTTTTGTTCAGTGTTGTTCATTTTGAAAATATGTATGAGTCTCGTACTAGCTGGACGTGAGTGATAACAATACGTAGTGTATAAATATAATGAATGGATGTTATTTAATTGTAGCGCGTTGGGTGCTAATTAAATAATTAATAGAACATTTCCTTTTTGAGTGTGGACGATAACATTTAGGTCCTTTAATAACATTTATCCTATCCACTTGTCATAAATTCATTAAAATATCAATAATTTATACCTTTGTTAATCATCAAAATTTAAGGCAGGTGTGAAAAGTGGTTGTCCATACCTAACATTCTTTCCTATTAATTTTCTCTCCTTTCACTCCTTCCAAATGAATCCTAAATGTAATTTGTTTGGTTGACCATTGGATCTTTAGATAAGTTTCTTAAGAATTAAAAAGCTACATATATTTTTATCTATTATTTTAATTATTTATCACATTGTATAATTTAGTAAAGGATAACATGATATTTTTACTGTATTAAAGGAAAAATTAAGCTTGGAAAAGTAAGAATCTCACCTCTTAGGAGAAAGTTTTCATAGAAAACTAATTAAAAAATATTTTTGGGAAACATCCTTTTTCAGGAAAGTTATCTTTTAAAATGCATATTAAACATAAAAAACTAAGTTTTTCAACCCATGATTCTTGGGAAACCAAAAACTATTCTCTTAAAAAAAATTTAATTTTTGTTTCTTGAAGTCAAATTTTTTTTCCATTTTCTCTTCAAGCAAACAAAGGAAAAAACATCATTATGCATGCTTTTTTCCCCTCAATTTTCTTTCTTTCCACCTTCCCTACTTCCAAATAAACCCTAAATGTAATTTTGATACACAACTTAAATATTTTTTAGTTTTTATATTTTGGGCATGTGATCAATTTAAATATACAACTCATAACATACATTCATTTAAGTCAAACTACAATCTAGAACCATGATCAACAAATGCTTATGTTATTGACAAGTGATATACTGAAGTGATATTTCGTTTGTCACATCATTACTTAACAGAACTATTCTAACGACAAAGACTAAAAAATCTCAAAAAATATTTTAGTGACCAAAATGATCAAAATAATTTTATGAAAATAAAAAAAAATTAAATGCTCAAATTATAAGAACTAAAAAATTATTTAAGCCTTTTTATACATTAAAAAAATCTTTTATAATGTAAATTTTCATTAAGAATTCGGAAACTAATTTTCGTAATGTAAAAATTTGCCTTATGAAAATTAGTTTTCACAATAATGAAAAGATATTCATAATGCATTAGAACATGATTATCTCATGGAAACTAATTTCTGTAAAAGGGTATTTTGTAAAAAATTACAAAAAAGGCACGGGGCAAAAAGCAAATAAATTTTGATAATTAGTTTATAAATTTTTTTGTTTTATTATTTTTAAGAGAGTTTAGCTACTTTGTACTATATTAATTTTAGTTTTAGCATGGAAATGTCTTTCAAAAGAAAATAATCTTCATAGCAATCATCTCCCCCTCAAGACTTTATGGATGAAGAAGCAAATTATTGGGTCCATCCATAAAATAAAAGGTTTTTTTGAATTTGACTGGAAATGATTCTTGATGAACCTATTTAAGGCTGAAAATTTTATATTACCATCCAAGTAATAAAGATGAAATTAGGAGATATTATTTGCCAAAGGATCCTTGCTAACCAAAAGAGATTAATTTTTCATTAAGACAATTTGTGGATACTTTTTGTAAATTTAATCTAGGTTGATATTTAAAATGACATTAGGTTAGAATATAGTCAAAAGCATGGTGCAATATATTGCTTATGTTGTCATCTTATTAGATCATATCTTGGATACCATAAAGGTAATGCCAATGCATTTATAATATAAGTGTTTTACAAATTGAAAGATAAATGAAAGATTTCAAGTTAATGTTGGAGGTCTAAATAGTTCTCATAATCAAGCATAGGCAAATTGTCAAACTTAGATGAACAAAAGCAACGTATTGAAGTTGTCATGTATATAAACAATCTATCAAATTTAAAATGAAAACCAAATTCATTTTGTTTTCAATAGTTGATTTCATTCATTTTTTATTGTGCACGTCAAGGATTAGCTTTTCGTGGTAATGACAAGACAATTTACCAAAAAAATAAGTATGGTTTTTTTGAACTTTTGGATTTTCTTGGTAACTACAATGAAGTTATTCAGGAAGTGGTAAAGAATAATCATCGAAATCTTAAGTTAACAGTATCTACGTTACATTAAAGATATTGATAAAGCTATTTCTTTTTTGTTAACAATTCCTATAATACAAAAAGATTCGCTAGAGCTATTTCTAGTGAAACCACTAAAGTTATACTTGATTATCTGTGAGATAGTTTGTTTGCTATTTTGATTTCTGAATCTCAAGATATCTTACAAAGCAAATGGTTATGGCTTTACATCATGCAAGTAAGAAAGGGAAAGTTATAGTGTTTTCTTGGTCTTGTTCACATTTCTAATACTGATGCTTTATCATTAAAATTGGATTTGGAGTTATTGGATTTAGAGTCATTGCTTACATAATATTGGTTAAGCCTGTCAAGGTTATGGGGCAAGGATATGATGAAGCAAATGCTATGCAAGGTGAATTTAATGATTTTGGATTTTGCGGTATGATTTCAATTTTTTTTATTGATTCAAGGTGAAACTAATCTCATTTGATCCACTTGTATGAAAATTATGAAAATCAATTGATTTTCGAAAGGAAAAGAATCATAAACATAATAAAAATCACATGAAAGGTTAGTTTTACAAGTAATTAAAAAATAATAATATTATATTTTTCAACTTTTCAGTTGTTTGTGGGACAAACTTTTCATATAATTTTTATCTTATTTATATCTCTTTTTGGTCTGAACAATAGTTTTCATAGTTTTCGTCAAAGTGAATCTAACAAGATTAGTTTCATGTTTTGAAATAATAATAAAAAGTTCAAAATCATTTCCCAAAATTGAAAACAATTAATATTACATAAGGATAATTTTATAACTTTTAATACATAAGAGACCAAACTGTAACTTAAAATAAAACTAAAAGGGATAAAGTGAGCTATTTAGTCTTTTACTTTTTATAACTGGACTATTTTTTTTTCTCTTAAATAGTGTAACTCTAAAGAATTTCTTAAATGAATATAACTAGTTATCTCATACTTCTACAACTCATTGATTTTTATTTATATATAACCTTAAACCCACTTTAAGTAGTATATAGATCATAGATTATAAGTTCAGTATGACAATTGTATTCAAAGAATCACTTCTTACTCAAAATACCATCTTAAACGTTTATTATTAAAACATCTTATAAAACAATTATTAACCAGAATTGGATTTAACAAAAGAAGTTAGCATCTCATAATATAACGGATCAAGATTTGAACTTATGCTAAAAGAAGTGTTTATATTTAGTGTCTAATCGTGTTTCAAGCAAGATTATATATTAGTGGGGGAAAAGAAAATCTTGTATAACGGTTGCTTGAGAGATATACAACCTGTGGTAAAGATGTCCCAAGAGCTAAAAAAAAAAAACAACAAAACATGCCTTTTGGGTTATATTGCCCTCACAAGAGTGGGAGTTAAATAACTCATAATTATCATAGTAATGAAATGGAAGCGATAGAGAAAAGGAAAAAAGAAAACTGAATTATAGTGATGAGAGATATGCCAAAGAATTTATATATATATCGATACACATTGCCCTGACCCTCTATTTCTTTTGGGTATTAATCCATTACCCTCCCCTTTTTGCCAAGAAAAACATAAACACATAATGACATAATCTTGTCGATATCACTTTACGGATTAATTTTTCTTTGCTGGAATCCTAAGAAAGTAGCTCATTATTGTATGAACACGACACTAGGAATAATTTCGCGAAGCTACTTCTGTATTAAGTGCTTAGCATAAGGATAGCAAGTAGACACAGAATAATCTGAATTAGTGGCAGTGTCAAGACATTCTTTTCAGACAAAATCTCAGGTGATATACATCCACTCACTTTTATATTTCCACCCAAAAAAAAAAAATCTCATAATCGCCATTAATTAACTTTATATTTTAATCAGATGCTCCACCCTCCTTATAGCCTTCAATTAACAACCAATCAAAAAACAATAAAATAGGTAAAAGAAGGTCAATTCATTATCATTTTCCATTTTAAAATTTGAGTCTTAGACAGAAAGAATATTGGATTAAGATACTAATCAAAGTTCAGAATCGACTCCCTCTTCCACCTCCATCAAACAAAATCTTTAATCTTGTGAAGTCCTTGTCATGTACTATTTTTTTCACAAGCTTTTGTTGCATCCTAGACATCTTAGTTGACCAGCTAGGTTGTACAAAACTACTTGCCTCAAGCTGATGGGATCTTGAAAAGAAAGTAAAAGAAGATATAGTGATTAAAAAGATCACAATAATAAGAAAACAGTTCTGTGTAGAAGCTGTTACCAAGTAAAAGAAAAAGGTAATAATTGTAGTGAATTGGTTCTAGGTAGTGTTATAGAGACAACATCTAACCTCTTCTCACGTGATGGTAAATAACTAAGTATATCTATATCCTATGGTAATTTTCTTTTTCTTAGGAAATCATATTGGACCAATTAATAGGGGTTAGTAAGTCCTTAACTTTACCCTCAAAGTTTACTTCCTTTTTATTATCACAAAGAAAAACTGTAAGATTTTATTTTTTTCGTAAATAAATTTAAAAAGCATTTTAGTAAAAATAAATAAATAAATAAATATAGAGTAAATAATAGGCTGAGTATCCTAGGTATAAATAGCTATGTTAAGTCAGGTGCTTCCTCTTGGCCTCATTTTCGTTTTTCCCCTTCTCCTTTCAAAACCCTTTCTTATTCTCGTAACCCACCAAACCTATCTCAGAAAAAAATGATGATCTCCGACTCATTCACCGTTGGATCGTCGTGAAATTTGAGCACCACGTTCGCAATCCAATTCCGAGCATTCTCACCGTTGGAATTTCGATATCATGTCTAAGATAAGAGAAATACCCCTCGCATTGTAGCCTTTTCCTTTCCCGTAGAAACCCAAAGCTGTCTCAGTAAAATTACGATCTCGGTTTCGTTAACCGTTGGATTATCATGAAAGTTTGATATGTTGTGAGAAATTCAATTGTGCACACCTTCACCGTTGGGATTTGCGAAATAATATTCGTGGTGGGAGAAAAAGGAATCTCACAAAGACAGTACAAATGGAGGCTTCAATCTCTTCTCATTCTCTCTAACGTTTGGGAACTCTATTAGAGCAACTAGAGGAAGAAATTGAGGGATCCTAGGAACTTTCTAGAGATGCTGTTATCGCTTTCGGAAGACACGTGAGTCCGTTTAGAGGTAAGAGATGAGTTATTCACAATTGAAGATTAGTGAAAACATGTGTAGAGATCCTTAGAGTATTAATTGAAATGGGTTTTGGGGTGTTTCCGTCATTTTTTGTTATTCTATCCTTATAGTTATAATTGTGAATTATATATGTTTGACAAACCAATTTTTGTGAAATTGATATGCTATTGTGTTGAGTGTGAACCCTATAAATCGAACATTTATCTAATTAACATGAATTGATGAAATAAAGTGATCGAGGAGAAATTTAGAGTGACATATTGATTTTTTATTTTATCTTTTTCTTGCTTTTTATGTTTTTTATATATAATTTAAAAATTAATATCATAATTGAAATTGACCAAAGTGTTCATATAATTATTTAGAATTTATGCATTGAAAGCTTATTTTAAAATTTGTGATTCAATATGATGTATGCTAGTTTATATATATAGAAGTAGTTATTTATATTAATAATTTATGTAAATAATATTGTAGAGTGTTATAGTATGATTCCAAAAAATTATTAAGTGTTGGAGTTTAAGAATATTATGGTTAAATTTGATGAGCATGTGTATGTTGTACCTTATGAATATCATTAGGAATGTTATGAGATGTTAAAGTGTGGGCATGATATTCAATTGTGGATAACTGGATGTGTTTAACACTTGATGTTACATTAATTATATTGAGCTATGAATTATATAATAACCCGACCAGTGTTTATGCGCAGTGTTAAAGAGAAAGTGTAGGTTCCTAGTTAGAAACCAGTGTTAAATTGTAACGCATGTGTTAAACGTGTTTGAAACATGAGTGTTAGGTTGCGATATTGTGTAATTCATGAGCAGTGTTTATAAATGGAATATGTGATGAATTGTGGAATAACATGTTGCTTTGAGATTATAATATTGTTATTGAGATTGAGTATAAGTGTAAAGTTGAACATGTGTTAATTTGTGAGATACGTGTAAACATGTGATGGTGGATTGTGACACTATGAGATGTGAAATTGTGAATGAGTTTTAGTTGTGGATAAGTGTGTAGTTAACACTTAATGTGAAATTACTTGTGTTGTAAGCTATGAATTGTACAATAACTCGACCAGTGTTATCTTGAGAAAAACGTTGATGCGCAATGTTAAAGAGAAAGTGTAGGTTTCCTATTTAGGAACCAGTGTTAAAGAGAAAGTATAGGTTTCCTATTTAGGAACCAGTGTTAAATTGTAGCGCGATATATTGTACGTGTTTAAAACACGAGTGTGAAGTCGTGGGTATTGTATAATTCATGAGCAGTGTCTGTGTGTTAAAATGATTTTAGGGGTTGGACCTGAATCAGGAGGGAGAGGCCCTGACGGGCTCTTCGGAGTGTAGGCCTTGAGGGTCACCGGGTTTGAGTGCTCTTTTAAGCCTATGCTGATCCCATATGGTTGGAGCATTCTCGCAAAACATCATGACCCTGACTGGTCTCCCTATGATCTTACTTAGTGAGAGTGACCTGACAAACCCATTGTGTGGTGTGTCTTGTTATGTACTCCTAAGCGCCCCAGGGTGGTTTTTCACTGACATGGTACCACATTGCATATAGGATTGAGTCTTAGCATAACTGTTGCATACGCTTGCTAATTGTTTATTATGAAATTGATGTGTTATTATATCTTGATTGGAGTGTGGGATTCTTGTGTAATGTGATTGATGATTGAAATTGAATTTTGAATGACAACGTGGTGAAATTACGTGAGTTATGTTTAAGCAAGTGGTATCTCATTTATATAATATGTATATTTAATTGTCTTGTTTCTCTATTAGCTAGGAATGTGATAACTCACTCCCTGTGTGTTGTTGTGTTTGGATCCTGTGATGATCTTGAACTTGTGTTCGGAGGAGCAGATGAATAGGTGAATGACTATGAAGAACCTCATGCTAGAGGACACTAGAACACAACGCTCTGATAGGATGTGACATTAGGATATAGGTTTTATATTAATTGTATGAAGCTTAGACGACCTTGTTTGAGTCGATATTATTTTATTATTTATTTGGACAAGTTTGAATATGATGTAGAAGAAAATGAATATGAGCCTTTTTCCCCTTTGGAAGACTTGTTTCGAAAAAAAATGTTTTAAAAATACTTTAATTAATATTTGAATTTTTATTCCTTTATTAGTATATATGTAATGGGTAGAGGGTGTCACAAAAAATGTGTATTTAAACTTGAGTTAAACATCCTCAACAACAAAAAAACTTTAGTTAAACAATTAGAAGAGCCCCACCATTCAATAACATTAATACATTGGATATAGCTCATCTCACTCTCACACCTCCTATTCAACAAACCAAGAAAAGAAAAAGAAAAAAAGAAGTGAACTTTAATTCATGATCTTTTTCTATTTGAAATTAAAAACTAACTAGTCGTTTATCATTGTTTGGTTGATCACTTGTCAAAAGAACATGTTGAAGGAGGACTGTCCTTCTCATGTCACGGACATGTCCAGCTAAAATATTATGCTTTGCCTCAATCATCATGAAAGAGGATGTGTTGCAAAAGATAGTAAATAGTTGGATCGACCCCTTCAACTTCAAGTGTGATGCTCAAAAAAAGAATTTGGGAAACCTCAAAACAAACCTATTAGCTAGCCTACGAATAGGACTACCCCCAAAGATTCCATTCTAAAGATTTAAGTGGCCTACTTCTTGATCTTTCTTTATATATTATTTGGCTAACGGGTCTACCCCTATCACCACCTAGGTCTTCCTAAAGAAAAATCCAGATCCCCAATGTGATAACTTATTTAAATGTCATCTTCCTCTTTGTCATCATTGGCTCTCTAGGAATGAAAAAACGTTATTGTCATTTTTACAAGAAAGAAGAAAGGGATAGAGACCTCTTAATCATCTATCATTAAACTTTTAATCCAAGATTTGCAAAAAGGAAAAGCAGGAGGATCATTATGATAAAGAAGTTGGACACGTAAAGTTAAAGAAATGTTTGTCCAAAGGTGAATATGATAGAAAAGAATCATAATTTTGTGAAAGAGAATGATTAAGTACATCCAACTGAATAAACAGAAAAGTAAGAAGCAATGGAGTTGAGTGGTACGTATATTATATCAACACACTTCTACTACATCCACTGCTTAAAGGAGAAAAGTAACACTCAAGATGTGATTTACATTCTCTGTGCTAATTAATTTTATATTGTTTGATATCCAATTGGCGACTAAATCAGTTCCCTTGCTATATACTAAGTGCATGATACGGCCATAAGTCCAATAATGAAAAATACTATAGTAATTGTCTACCCTTATGTTAAATTTATGCTCAATATTGAGAGGGAAACATTTTGTGGACAAGAGCACATTACACTCAACTTTGATTGAATCATTTACAAACCATCTACTTACAGCATAAAAAGTAAGGTGTAGCTCCTTACAATGAAATCTTTCCAATATGCACGTGTAGTCAATTCAATGGTCCTACTAAAGTTCAACCAAATCAAAAGGGTAAACCCCTAAGCCTCGAGTAGGCATTGACTATTCCTAAATCGAAAGATTATATTATTTAATACCAATAGATATTCAGCAATTTAATCAGGTAGTTGTCACACCAACTTGATTATAACGAAATAGACCAAGATATTGTGGGGGATTACATATAGTGGTGGCCATGGAATATTGCTAATGAAGGGTGTGTGACCATAATGATAATTGGAGGCTAAGAGGGTCATGTTTTGGTAATTAAGATGTTAGATTAGCAGGTGAGGAATGTAGATTCTCATTTGTTCGTTTATGTATCAGACAAGGACTAGATGACAGATTGGTCTGTGATATGCAATCATCAAAGGGTGATTGAAGCCCACAAGAGGCAAGAAGAGAGAGCAGGTGGGCCATTTGAGTGTTTTATTTATTTTTTCTTTTCTTTTTCCTTATTTATTCTTTTGAAAGGAGGGAGGGAGGGGGGAGTTAAAAAAAAACTTGAAATGGGGAACGGGGAGGTCCTTGGGAAATCTTACAATAATAGAGTCACTTTACATTGCACTTGATTTGACCACACGGTCACCAAACAGATATTCTTAGATAATCCGTTAGCATTTATCGAGCAAAATATACAAGAAGCCATTGGCAGAATTTTAGTGACCCCAAAACAGGTTGTTATTCCATGTGACTTTTGTTCGGTGTTTTATTACCAAAAGGGTCTCACTAATCTTTATCCTAAGGATACTACTAATTGAGAATATCAAACATTTTTAATCACTTAAAATAAACAAATAAAGTCAACTTTTTTATTTACTTATGATATAAGAAATCAAATACTATTTTCAATCAAAAGAAGGATAGGTGAGTTAAGCCAATGATTAACATATGCGGGCCCCCTCTATAAGGCCAATTTATAATGATGAAATTGGTTTATTGTATGCATGATAAGATGAATAAGAGGGATGAGATTTTTTTCATGTATAGAATACATTATTTTTTATTGGAGATAATTTTGTTTAAGTGAGATAATACTACTATGAACAATAAAGTTTTTTTTTATATATGTAATTCAGTTGCATATTTAGGACTCGAATTCAAAATACTTATTAAACTTAAATAATCATGTGACTCGAATTCAAAATACTAGTTAAACTTAAATAATCGTGTGTCAGTTGATGCATGTATTTAGTGGTAAAGAGGCGAGATTAATTAAGCATAGAAGATAAAACATGGCAATGGCACATTATGACAGAAAGTATTATTCTAACATGGGGTTGTTCTAGTTCTACTGTGAAAGCAGGCAAAATCAAGCAAGCCCCCCTAAGGGAGTAGTAGTAGTAACAAGTATATATGATATGAATGATACTAGTGGATGTGCTTTGAATAACAATTGGTAGGTAGGGGATTTTGTTACTTGGAGCAAAGTGGTCTACATATATGTGTATGTCTGTCCTATTGGCAATATACGTACTAATAGGCAGAGGAATGGGACCAGTCGTTTTCATGAATCCTGACCAAGAGAGCTTCTGCACAAAAGATCCCTGCAATCAGATGGCTATAAGCATCTACAATTCTGTCTCATTGTTAAAGGACATTTTGGTTATTGGTCTGATCGACCGATACTGGTCATGGGGGCAGGAGGGGTGCATAATGGGACCCTACCACATTGGTGCCTCTATCTATCTATCCCTTTTCATGTGAATCGTATACAGTTTTAGCCAGCTCATGTATTGTCCCAAGTTACTTACACACTCACCTCTAAATATATATCACTCAAACAAATGAATGCTTTTGGAGTTTCCTGTTAGCCTTAGTTTGTTTGGAATCAAAGTTTAAGTAAGTGCTTGCGTTTGCATTTGACATACATTAAAGTCATACATTTTGAGCTAGCTTTATAAACAATATATACATACATACAAAGTGGTCCAATTTGTTGCATTACACTGAAATTAAACTTGATTATATATGTAGAATGGAATGAACAATGGTGAATTGAATTGAACTGCACTGAACTCCTTACCACTTAATTACAGAAGCTCTATCTATATATATCACATCAAGGACCAATTCTCATAAAAAGGTAGCATCATCAAAGTTTTTGAGTAGAGGTTATACATGACAAGAACACATACATAGATAGGTCTGAGCAGTTGACAAGCCATATTTCACTTCATAGAACTAATGAGAGGAGATTCCAAGCTGGAAATAGCCGGGTTTGGCGGATCCTGTCCTTTGAGAGAAGCCAGAGAGCCCACATGACATGGGGGGGTTGCATTGCATACCTGAAGCTTTTCTAGTTTTAAATTTCAGATTCTGAATGTCATCCAAAATTCGCATCTAGTTTTTCTTTTGAAGATTAACAAGGAGATTTATTAAAAATGAAAAGAAACTACACTCATAAATGAAGAGAAAGAAATATATTGGGGAAAAATTACTTCAAGTAGTACATCTAAATGTCCCCATCTCACTATTCATCTTGCCCCCTTCTAATATTGATTTTTCCAACACTCACTACTTTCCTTAAAGAGAAACGAAGACGTTTAAAATGGAAATGGGAATAATATCATAGAGATTAATGTTCAAAAATTTTAAAAGAGAGGGGAAAAAAAGGGAAGGAAAAAATAAAAATAAAAATAAAAATAAAAATACTAGTTGTTATAAATCCCAACACAATGGTAATGTTGAAGAAGCCTATTGGCTTCCCTAAGACCACTGAAGTAAGCTCCATGAGTTGTGGAATAATGAGTTCTGTGAGTTGCTTCCCCTGCAAACAAAATTTGAAGTGGAGATGAAGCTGCAGGAGGTTGACAACTGTTATCTTTTGGCAATGGCTCTGCCATTGTATCTAAATCATCACCACTTGATCCTACTGCAACATAACTGTATGAGCCTAAAAACAAGGGATCAGTTCCCCATTTGCTCTTCATGACTTTACTGAACTTCACTTCATTTTGGTGGTGAGATCTCTCCTCAGAATTCACATTCCCATTGCACAATTTATGTGAACTGGTGGAACCCTTTTGCCACTGAGAATGCTGTAGAAAGCATGAGACTGTGGATGAAACCCCATTTATGATCTCTTCATCTTTGAGTGACTCAAGTGCTAGTGCTTCCTCCCCCACAAACCATGACAAGAGGACACTAGAATTGTTGTAGATGGGGAAAAGGGTGGCTGTCCTCCTCATCCACCAGGGTATTTTCTTGTGCCCCATTTCAGATTGAGGTGAATGGAAAACCATTTGCAAGAAAGGAAACCCTTTGTTAGAGTGTTCATTTCCATGTTTCCCTTCTCCGTGTGTTGGACTCAATTGCATAAACAACTTGTTAACAACACCAAAACCAAGCCTTGAAATAGCCTCAGTCTTGGAAGGGGGAAGAGGAGGACAGAACATACCTGAATCATCATCATCATCACTAATAGCAGCTTTTAACACTCCAAGTGAAACTGTGACAATGACATGATCAGCAGACATAACTGAGCCATCACAAAAATGCAGCTTCACAGGCCTAGAAGAGCAACATCCATTTTCCACAGCACCCTTCCTCTTCTCATCATCAAGCTGCCACTCAATCCTTGTGACCTTCCTACCTAACTGGACAAAACCAGGTGGCAACACAGAAGCCAAGGACTCAATTATGCTCAAGTACCCTTTAGCAATAGTGATTTCTTCACCTGGGAACATTCTGTACTCACTCTCAGCACCATAATCCAGTGTCAAAAGGTCATCAGCTGAAGTATATGTCCTCTGGTTGTTCTCATGCATTGCAAAGATTGCTTCTTCAAGCAGCTTCCTGCTCCAGTTCCCACACCCTTTCACCTCCTCTTGCTCCTTTGAAACCTGGTATGCCTCAAGGCCTTGTCTGAGGAAAGAACCAACACTAAGGTTGTTGTTGTTGTAAGCAGAAGCAGAAGCAGAAGCAAGCTTAGCAGCCAAAGCAGCCAGCTTGTGATAGCTTTCAAGTTCAGCACCCTTTGAAGTGGCCTCAGTGAGGGTCTTCTTACCTTGAGAATATTCCATGAGGGTGTTGAAGAGCTTCGTGATGGGGTCAACAATGGAAGGGTGGAGGTGAAAGCCACCTTCAGCAATGGTGATGGCCTCATCAGTGTTGCCATCCATGCACTCCCAAGGTTGGTCTGAGTGGAGTGAGTGGATCTCTTGGGCAATCTTGTGAATAGGGCTGCCACCAATTCCATGGATCCATGTAGCTCCCATCTCAATGCGGTCACCACCAAACTCTGAGGTGTTGATTCTGCCACCAATCCTTGTTCCACCCTCCACAACACACAGCTCAAACAAGTCCTTTGAGGCAGTGGCAGTGTAGAGCTTGTTGGCAGCTGTGAGACCTGCCATTCCTGCTCCAATTATCACAATCCGTGGCTTCTTCACCACCATTGTTGTTGCTACTTCTTCCCTTGAGAGAAAGATTTGAAGATGGATAGTTAGATAAATAGATAGATTGCTAATAGCTTTGCTTTTCTTTTTTCTTTTTTTCCACTCTTTTCAGGCAGAGGAAAACAACAAAACTAAAATCACACACGAGGGGGGGGAGAAATAAAAAAGAAGACAGAGTGGTACAACAACACAAGTGGTGTGAACTGTGAAGGTGAGATTTGAGTTACTGACAATGAATTTATAACTGGCCTCTGCTTCCTCACTGAATGGCCTTTCTCTTGAACTTTTCTTTTGGGGGGAGGTGCAGTGATGCCAATCACTAACTTACTGATGTAAATAAACAATTATTGTCACAATAATCATAATAATACTAAATATCGGTTGAAAGGAAATAAATACAGTTCAAAGTCACACACTTAAAAGTAGTAAATGTAAAAGTCTTGTGCAGTTTTCATGATGAGATAATATATGCATATGAGGTTTTAAAATCACTCTCTACACTCTACATCTAGTGGAACAAGATAATAATATCTTACATATGATAAATTATAGGTTCGAATCTCCACTCTTTTTCTTGAATGAGGTAAACGTATGTATTTATGTAAACATTTTTTGAATCGGGAGATTTTTCATATCTTAAATTTGGTGTTATCTTCTTTCTCTAATTTTTTTTCTCATCTAAAAACATATTACTATTTGACCATGATTTCGTCCACAACATCTAAGGTTTTAAGATTTTCTACCCTTATGGCTATATCAACTACATTTATCTATAACTATTTGCAATATCAAGAATTACGATAAAATTGTAACTCTAATTTAAAACCTTACATGAAACACTAATGTATGGCTTGGCCTTCTAAACTACTAGTGACTTGTAGTATTTTGTTTTTCACGTTGTTATGGCTTACTATATACTAGTAATTACTAATCCCTAATAAAGACAGGGGTCTACTTTTTTCATTGAGCACACACTCTACAACTACTTACAATTACAAGCAAAAGGGTTGAAACTTGAAACTGATCCAAGTGTAACATAAAAATTGAGGTTGGTATCGGTAGGTCTGCCCCACAACCATAAATGCCCACGAGTGAGTAATAATTCAGAGACAGTCACTGAGCACTGAGCTATATGACTAATGTCTATGACTATAACCTATGCTATGGGGGAGGGAGGTTTATTACCAATTAACCAAAGGGGAAAAAACCCAAAGGATATGAAAAATGTGAAAATACAAAGAGAAAAGAAAAGAATTAAATAAATAAAAAAAGGTTGATAGTGCCTTTCACCAACCTCACATGTAAATTGAGTTAGGGACGGCCCACCAACTGAACAAGTCAATGGTCCTGATCAACCGATGGGCTGTCCTTAGAGGAGTCTTAAGGAGGACACCGTACAAATCCAAACAATTATAATCAAATTGCTCACTGCACACCACACTCCCTTGCACTGTTGTATTATTATTGTTTACACCAACCCTATGCTGTTCTTGTTCTTCCCAATTCACATTCTCTCCCCTGCCTCTTCTCTCTGTCAAAAATCTATTGGTCAATTATTTTGGGTTTATATACAACTATTATATATGATTGGCAAAACTTTCCCTCGTAAATATTTAAGAGAGTTTAATAATTATACATTTATAATATAAAGTAGTTTTATATTATGATTTAATTATTATTAGTATAAATTTTTCTTTTTTTAGACCACAAGTATTCTTTATCATATGTCATTTTGTTCATAATCATTAAAAGTAAAAAGATTCTCTTTTTAAATATTTAATGTATTTACATATTTAATTATTGGTTGATAAGACTTTTATACTAGTTAAGATGAAAGAATCACACGTCAATTAATTTACCAATTGATTCACACATTTAATTATTTATTAATAAAACTTTTAAATTAGTTATATCATAGAAGAAACATACTTTTATCTGTATTTGGATGACAATAAATTTAGTATTGTCAGCCAATTAAAAGTTATATTAATATAACTTTAAAGTTAATTATTGTAAAATTTATGTATAAAGGATTTATAAAATAGGTTGGGTGATATTTTTTTCCCAACATCAAGGTTGTTGAGCATCAGTAACCAAAACATGACTGCAATTATAGCATAGCATTAGTTGTGTTTCTACACTTTTCCACAATATATCCAATAACGTGATGAAATCATGGCCATTTTTAAAACCTTTGAGATTGACTTATTTTCACAATGATCTCATTAACAAATTGACCTATCGTGTATTGTTATTGATTATTCTCACGTTTGTAACTGAACAATGTTAAATTTATATTGACCAGTTCAAAAATTAGACTGTCCATTAATTAGTAGATTTTCTAATTGACCAGTTCAAAAATTTATATTGTTACAGTACGATATTTTTATGGAGACAGAAGAGTGAGATAAGATCTAAATTGGTGTTTTTAGCGGTTAAATTAGAACGACCGTGACCAAATTTTTAACTCAATATCTTCAACGAAGTATTTGTTTTAACTTATTTATAAAATATTAATTTTTTTCAAGGAAATTACCCTAATGCACTTACTTTAGTATTGTGAATGAGTGCAGAAAATATTAATAAAATACTTTCAAACATAAATTTTTAATATTTTCATTAGTAAATTAATTATAGTTTTTTAGATTTTGTGAAATTTTAATCAAGGATAAAGAAAGGGATATAAAAAGCATGCTCTTATAATTTTTTTATAAGATCTTATTAAGCAGTATTTTAAAGACACTGCTTAAAAACATTATTTCTTATGGGATATATTTTATTAGATGTTTCTAATTTCTTAAGTGATAGGAATATTAAGTCATTTTTATATTTTTGAAATAATAAATATTTCTTCTGTTTTCGTAATTATTACTATTCCTTAAGCCAATTTGAAAAGTTATACTAGCAGATAGACAAGAACTGAAGTGGTAGTGTTTATTTTAATTGTGATGGTGTATAAGAAGATGGGATTATTATTTTCAAAGTTTGTTAGCAGTTAGCAGCACACGTTCAAAGAAAAAACAATCTGAATAATAATTGTACGTACGGTCCAAGAAAAACTAAATATTGATTGAAGATAGATATGGAAGCAAATATCTAAGCAAGCATCTTTGATATTTGTGGTCAACGGTTTCCAGACTTTATAATTGAAAAGGAGTAGTGAGAGAGAGAGATAAAGCAGAGCACAAAGCACAGTGCATGAATCTTGGTAAGCGGTGATCAGTGAGCAACGTCAACATGATAGCTAGTGCTTATTAATTGCAGTACGAATCATTTTTACAATTACATAACCCTTTGTCCGTTCTCACTTTGTCATTGTACTCAATAAAATAAATAAATCTGTCATCTCTTCTCTCCATCCCTAAATATAAAAGATTTATATAGTAAATTTAGCCTTAAAATATAATTTTTCTTTTTTTATTTTATTTAATTCATAATTTTAGTTTTTTATTTTAAAATAAAAATATTTAGTCATTTTCTTAAAAAATCTGATTTTAGTTCCTATATTTTAAAATAAAATCACTTATTTCTTTTAATATTTTAAAAAATTCACAATATTGATTTTCATATTTTAAAAAAAATTTACAATTTTAATTTTTAATTTTATTTCTTTTATTTCTTATATTATAATTGATTAAATAATTTTTTGATAATACTTTGAGTGAATATGTTAGATTTATGATTCAACTGAATCAAAAATAAAATATAAATAAAATTAAGAATTTAACTAAAATTTAAATTTTGTAAAATAGAAAGAATAAATATTTTTATTTTAAAATAAGTTATTAAAATCATAAATTTTTTGAAACAGATCAATCAAATGTTTTTATTTTAAAATTAAAAGACCAAAATTATGGATTAAGCAAAATAGAAGATTCAAAATTACATTTAAACCATAAATTTAGATATACTCCCATAAGAAAAAGAAAGAAACAATTCATAAAACTTATTATTTATGAACTAAAATAAATAAGAGTATTTTGGTAAAAAAAAATAATTAATAAAAAAAAGTTATAGAAAATACTTATAAAAAGGAATAAGAAAATTTTAAAGTAATATATTACATTTAAGGATAGAGGGAGTAAATATATATCCTCAAGAGGTAGAGTGACCTTGTTGAAATCAATCCTGTGGTCTCTCCCGAACTACTTTCTTTCGGGTGCCAAAAGGTATTATCTCTAACCTTGAATATCCGTTTAAAAAATTCTTATGGGGGAGTGAAGGAAGGTATAGAATATATTAGGTGACATGGAAAAGGGTGTGTAGGAAGAAGGAACAAGAGAGAGTAGGAGTTAGAAATCTTGAAACAGTTAATTAATTTGGCGTTACTAGGAAAATGGTAGTGGCGATTGAAAGCACAAACAAGATGCACTATGGTATAGGAGGCTCAAAGGAAAGTATGATAAGGGAAGTGGGAATTGGGAGTGGAAGGGAAGGAGATGTTCGAACTGGTAGGCTGATATCAATTCTTTAGAGGATACTCAATTCCAACTACATTGGTTCTCAAGATCAATTCGAAGACAGGTCGGAGGGAGAAATTAAAGAGACTTTATTTTGGCAAGATTCATGGGTGGAGGGTGGGAGGCTAAGTGAGAGGTTTTATAGATTGTATAATTTTGCATTAGATAAAGAAGTCATGGTGGTATAGATAATGGCAAGAAGGAATATGGGTATAGAGTAAGGATTAGAGGAGACCTCTATTTATTTGAATGGGAGAAGGACTCGATGTTGGAGTTGAAGGAGATTGTGTGAGTAATGTAGAAATGCCATAATGAGAGTAGGATAGTTGGGAATGGAGGAGAGAAAATTCTTATGCATATTAAGTCAAAACAACATATAAGGAAATTATGGAAAACAAAATGGGAGATAATAATGAATTTTATGAGAAGACGTGGGTGAAAGGGGTGCCCTTTAAAGTACTATTCTTTGTGTGGGTGGTAGCTCAAAATAGGATACCTCTCTTGAAAACCTTGTGCATAGAATTGAAATACAATACAAGCTAAAGATGCGCAGTGCAAAAGATGCAAAGCGGGAATAAAAGACTCCAAACATCTTCCGTTTGGGTGTAATATCTCATAGCAGGTATGGTATGAAGTGTTGAGTTGGTGGGCTATTAGTTCAGAAATGCACAATGAAGTGGGTCAAAAAAATTTCCATTGGAAAATGGATTTTGAACATGGGTGAGAATACTAAATGGGGGTGGTTAGTTGTGTGGTTTGTAGTGGTATGGGTAATTTTGTTGGCACGTAACAAACCTGTACATTTATGGAAATAAGAAAGAAGTGGAAGAAATTAAATAATAAAAATAATAAAGGTTTGTTCTCGTGAGTGGAATAATGCAATGAGGGATTCTCATGCCATACTCTCTCTAGCTGGATGTTAAACCCCTAGGCATGCCTTTGAATCCCTTAGCAAAGAGGGCTAGCACAACACCCATGTTAGGAGAGGTTGGGTGCTTTTGGGTCTTTGGTTA
Source organism: Glycine max (assembly GCF_000004515.6). Lineage (NCBI taxonomy): Eukaryota > Viridiplantae > Streptophyta > Magnoliopsida > Fabales > Fabaceae > Glycine > Glycine max. The sequence goes on along the minus strand of NC_038251.2, from coordinate 15,205,627 downwards.
CTGGAAAAAGGAGATAATGACCTCTTCTTATTCTAAATTATTTGGATGAATAACCACTTTTATCCCTGAAAGTGTAATTCACTGATAAATGTATTCTTGAAAGATCTAAATGTAAAATTTAGTGCTCGAAAGTGTTAAAAGTGCGACAAAAATATCCTACCGTCAAACTTCTGTTCATCACCGTTAAAAAATTGCTTGCGTGGCATAGAGGGACAATTTTGTTACCCACATGGCTGCCAACGTGAGAACATATTTGTCATATACAAATGTAGTAACTTTTGATTTCCCTTATTGTGTGAAAAAAGGTTTTTTGGCATCTTATGATTTTCTTCATTCCTAGAAGATTACACAACCCAAAATTAATTTTTCATTTCCAAAAGCTATTTTCTTCATTTTTCTTCATCTCCCACACTTTCCCACAACCTCATTACGCTGGCAAATCTCCCAATCACAGTGACGCACAGCAACACACGACGACGTACAACAACACCCGGCGACTCACACCCATACAATCATTCTCGTCGGTGACCACAACGACGCACACCCAGGTTTGGACTTTATCATATGTTGTGTCATTTTTGTATGCTTTTTTATTTTTTTTTCTACGCATATGGCTTTTATTGGTTGGTCGTAATGGCACCATCGTCGGCTAGTGTCTTCCTCGTTGACAAACGATTATTTTGGGGTTTCGATGATGACCGTAACAACACCGTCGTCATCACGTTTTTTGTGGTGGTCATCGTCCCTCTGGCTTCTGTCGTCAAACCTCTTCTCTTGTGTTCTCTTCTTTATTCTCAAACTTCTTCTCTTCTCTTCTCTTCTCTATTATGAAACTTGTCTTCTCTTCTTTATTATGAAACTTTTTATGTTCTCTTTTTGTGAATATACAATTAATTTTTGTTATGTTTCTCTTTAGGATGTCTGATGAAATCATTCTTATTTTGCACCATAATGATAAATTCATACAAAATGCAAATGGGACACTGGAGTATGTCGATTGTGAATTCGTGTCTGAAAAAAAGTTGAAACATATTTGGTTAATGTCTTGACACCCCAAGAATTGTGCAAAGCTCGTCGTAACTATGTGAAATTATTGACATTGTCGTAAAAAAATGGTGACTATTTTCATCCAAATGACCAAAATATATCACAAAATTGACATTTTGTTCCAAAAGAAGACACTGACATTTAAGTCCAAATAAAATGACTGACAAATTCCTCCAACAAAAAATTGCTGACAATTTAATCCATAAAATTTTTACTGAGGTTTACGTCCAAAAATGATTTCTTACTGACATTTTCATCCAATCTAGTCAGTATGACCACGTTGATAATCAATTTTTGACAAATTTGTCCATGCATGCAATCTTTTTAACGGTAACAGGAGAAAGTTGACGGCAGAATATTTTTGTCACATTTTTAACATTTTCGATGAATAAATTTTATATTTAAATCTTTTAGAAACACATTTATCAACGAATTATACTTATAAAAATGACTATTTACTCAAATTATTTTGTTGGAAACCTATTTACTAGAATAGAGACTCTGATCTATACTAAAAATTCTTTATTCCACCCACGCCACTTTGCATCAAATCTCATTCACTCCATCATATAAGTAAATAATCCTAGCACACAAAAGTAAATAATCCTAGCACACAAAGTCATATACTTTGTCGAAGTCCACATTAAAGTAAATTAATTTTTCTTTCACCTTTCTTTTCTCCACCTCTCTCTTTCCCCCAACCCCTCCAACTCCCTTTTCATATCCAATTGCTATAAAACATTATTTTCATCTTCTATATTTTTGTCAATATTCCTAAGCTGCTTATTTCAATCTTTCAAGAACATCTTTATTGCCTTGACATGTGATTAAGAATATTACACACACACATGTAAAAATAAAGATAATTTTAGATGACTGAGATAAAAAAAAATATTTGTCTAGTTGCTGGATTGTGTGAACTATTCATTCAAAAGAGAAAAGGGAGAACATTAAGTTTTATAAAACATAATACCATTCATTAAAAATTATTATAGAGATACATTAATAACATAGTTTTATATTTTTATTAAAATAATTTTATTTTTAATTTATTAACCATTATAAAAATATGAACTTCATCAAGTAAATAAATTATTAAATATTAATATTATATTTGTTTGAATAATACTCGACTCAGGATCATTAAATAAGAGGTTATACGGATTTTAATAGAGATCAATAAAAATGGTTCCACAAAATTTTTAATAATAATTAGTCATTAATAAAATAAGTAAGACTTCACACTTATAACATTATAACATGATAAAAAAATATTAAATAATTTCGTACTTACAAGAGACCATTGTTAATTATTAATAAAAAATAATGATATAATGAAAAATTTATATAATAATATTTTTTGGGTGCCCAAAGAATCTTTCATTAGAGAATTAAAGATTAATCTATAATAATCCAATTAAGGGATTGATATCTTCACAAATATCTTTTTCAGTACATATAAATATTGATTAAATCTCTAGCTATACATATAACAAAAAAGAAAACTCTAACTACTTATTTAAAAAAGACATGATTATTTATAAATTATGTTACATCATGCGTGATGTTTCATTAAGTTAGCATTTTAATATAAACTTTCAATGACTTTAATTTATTTAAATTCACTTTGTTATGTTTTAATATTTTTATTTGATTTATTTATAACAAAACGACTTATTTAAATTTGTATTAAAGTTTAGTATTGTTGACTTGTCAATTTAATAGAGTAGTATTGTTTTATATATATTTCTACATATGTAAAGTATAAGTTACGATATAATTAATTTTTTTAATAATTAAATAATAAATTCTAAAAGCTTTTTTGTTGACAGACTAATAAATACTAAAAGTTGAAAATCAAAACTCACGTTCATGATTTCATGCTAGTACCATCAGAAACATGCCATGAAGCCAATTTTGTACCTAAACTTGCCCTCGATCTTCATAAAAGATAGTGCAGATACGTAAGTATCATAGATTTGATTAGAGAGGGAAGATATGCTTGGAGATGGAGACTACCCCACCTATTTTCCCCCTGTAACTATCTAATTAACGCAGTGTCCTACTTAGGGGCAAGTGAACCATAATCAATCATATATGGACAAATACTCAATAAAATCAATGGAATATATAAATAGAGTTCATTGCTCTTGGTATAAAAAAAAAAATAGTTCATTGTTATGTACACAGTAATTCTTAATTATTGAGTCAGATTCTTACCAATAACATTTTGTTAATTAGAGATTATGCACCATTATCAAAGCCTAATTACTCACAAGTCAAAACCCCATACATAATTTACTCCACATCGTATGTCGCGAAATATTTTCTGTGCATTGAAGCTTGAATCTAAAAGGGTACTTACATTTACAGGGTATCACGTGTCCGGTGAAGAATTACTTGCTAGGAGTAGAACACAAATGTTTTCTTTGTGGAACATTTTAAGGTAATTATTTTTTAAAAACTAGATTAACTACTAATAAGAATATATTTAAATTAACTTGATTGCATTCGTCATTTTACAATTTTTTTTTTACTAACATTACATTGTACGTGTGAAATTAGATTTAGATTTCTTATATTTAAGTTTTTGTAAATGAAAAAATGTAATTAAAAAGAATTTTTTTATTAAAGATCATCAATTAGATTTTTTAAGTAGAATTAATTATTGATAAGGTCATGAATATTTTATATGTGTTGAATGTTTTTATCAAAATTAAATTCAGACTAAATGATCGAATTGTAAAGATAATTATTATGGAGATCGAAGGTTTCAATAATATATTTTTTATATAACACGGTAAAAAATGTAAAATGCTCAAAAACTAGACTATTCAAATTTCTTTAATTTTTTTTAAAAGAAATTGAATATATAAATTTACCACAAATATTCAAATCTAAAAATATATATACGAAGTGACTATACTTATTTGGGTATGAGTTTTTAGCAAGTCACATGACTAACGACTACAAAAGTAAATTTACCCATGCTCTCATGTAAATCCTGTCGCCATTGGTCAATTCTCAATGTGGTGATAATCAGTGTCCATAGAAAAATCAGAAAAAATGTGGGGAGGGGAAAAAAGAAGGAATTGACGACATCATTCAAGTATGCTACTACAAAACTATTTTTGACCTATTTACAATCCTTGCCTGGTTTTACTTTTTTGATGAGTAATGGGTAATAGACAGATGATTGAGACCCATAATTTGACAGAGAGGGATTCATCTGAGAATGATTGTGTTGGAATGGGTATAAAGTGGTAAAGGATTGGAATCATATCTCAACAATTGTTGCTGGATTTCACTGTCCTGTGCCTTACATCATCAAATTAACTTTACACATATCAAGGCAGTGAAATCCAAAAGAGATGCCATAAGCAATTCAGCAATTTCTCATCCTTATCTTTATGGCCTCACTTTTTCCTAAATAAGAAAATTAATTAGCTTATGATGTGAGAATAATAAAATAATAAATACACAAAGGTGTGCATTTTCATACACACAGTTTATAAAAATATAGAGTACATATTTTAGATGCAAATTTGATAATGATGTGAGTTAAAATTGAAATGAAAAGCAAAGTACTTGGATGAAAACACTCGAGGAGTGATGTGAGGTTTTGGTGTATAGAGAAGTGACCCATAGGCATAGGATTCTTGAGCCACAAACTTTCTCCCTAGGAGCTGTTTTTGGAGTTTAGTGGACATTTCTAAGTTTTCTGGCTTGGCCTTTTGTGCTATATCTATAGAGAGAAAAAAATTAAGCTAAGGTTACTCCTAAATTGCTAAATAATTGTTGGCATAGAATGGTCTTAGAATTCTTGTTCTATTCTACGTTGCTAATGCTTCTAGACTTGCCACTCCTTGATTATTACTTTACTATCATTTTATTTATTAATATTACACAAGTTATTAATAATATTGCATTGGTATAAAGATATAATATTGATTCAGTGGTTAAAAAAGATTGAAAAGAAAAAAAAGAGAAAAAATTATGAATTTAAATTCTTTCAACTGATATTTTTAATAAAACTAACAAAAATTAACATTTGATGGTAAAAGAAAAGAATATTGCATCTGTCTTCATCATAGTCTCTTGGATTTTTGTTGAAGACCTCTTTTTCTTTATTCTTGGTTACTATCTTTGAGGGGCAGAAGATATATTTATCATTCAAAAGCTATAACTAATAGGGGAGTTTAAAAATTAAAAAAGGTTTTATCATATCATTATTCCGATACCTAATGTGTAATAGATCATAATAGCAAGTTGGACTATACATCTTTATTAATAAGTTTTATTATTAGGTAATCATTCCATTAACTAGAATGAGTTCGAAATCTTAATCTAAAAGTTCAAAATAATAAATTTTAAATTTGTAGATTCTGTCACACATATATTTCAAAATCATGATTAATCAAAGATTTTATAACAAGTGTAAATAATGTACCTACTGATAAATAATTTTTATATTACTCGTTTAATTGTAAATTGTCATGTAAATTTGTTAATTTTTATAACAGCTTCTTTAAATGTGTGACAAAACCTATAAATTTGTTTCATTTTATTACAAGTGTAACATCTTTATAAGGATTATGTCAATCGTCAAGTTAGCATGTGTTTGCTACATTATCATCAACAAAATTTATTAAAATTAATAAAAGACTAATGAATGAATAAAACAAAATTGTACACTTGAAAAATAGAGAATAAAATTACATAAGTAAAATTAAAATTACACAACTATATAAATTGAAAGTAGATTTAAGCATATTTTAAAAATGATACATCGAATGTTTAGAAGGGGATAAACTATGCATTTACTTGTTTTTATTGTGTTTTGAATAAGGAGAACAAGTTGTACGTAGGTTGTGCAAATTGTCTCATATTAGATAAAAGTGGATAAATGTTAAATTCAATATCTTCCTTTAAGCCTTTCACGACGACATTTTTTGACACAACTTGGGTTTTATTGTTTGATTTCATATGCTTACAAGATGGGAATCTCTCGATTGAATTTCTCATTTTCTAGTCAAATGTTGATGTTCTCTCATGGAAATTTAATAACATCATTGACTTTGAATTCTTGTTTTTAAAAATAAAATTTAACTTCATTTCAATAATATTAACGTGCTGCATGTGCATGATTGGTGGAATTTCGCATTTTTAAAAAAGCGTCACAAGCCCTCTAAGTTACACTGTTATTTGTTTAGGAGAATAACAAAAGAAGCCGCAACAAAAAATAAATAAAAAATCAAAATCAATAGTAATATATTTAAAGATATTAATTAAAACAAATTTAAACTTATACGATTAATGAAAGATATAATTTTATCAAATAAAAGCTCTTCATTCCCTTTCTTTCCTCACTACAAACACAATGTAAAGGTCTCTAACTTCTCTCAACTAAGCTCAAGTTTACGTAGAAAAGCACGAAGACTTTAATATTGATAGTTATTTCAAGACATCATTTATTTCTAAGCATTCTAATGTTTTAAAAAAGTAATTCATCTATTTTTAAAAAAAGTAATTAATTAATGTTACGTAAATAATTAAAACTAAAAGTTATTTAAAAGCCACGTGCAATTGAATAAGTAGTACACTAGTAGTTTTTTCTTTGCAATTGAATAAGTTGGGGCTTGGGACACTTGGGAGTCCACACGTAATTCAATATTATTACAATATCTTAATTTCCAGTTACATGCTTTTTTATTACTAAAAATTTAGACAAGTTGGATTTGAGAGTTCATACTCAAAGAATACTTACAGAGAGATGTTTACAGATTATGCATAATAAAGTTATCACATCAATAATAAAAATAGAATCTACATTCTTTTGAGATATGAGTCGATTTCTTATCGACTGAATCAATTTTTGCTAGGTGAGTGAATCGAATTTAAAGGCCAATGTTAAACCATGTGACCCACTAGCAAAACAATTGATGTTTCATTTCAAGTTTTCAGCTTCTACGTTTCCATCCTATTTCTTCTTTTCTTTTCTCTCGGTGGCCTCGACCGACCAAACGAAAAACACCAATGGTGGATGCTACGTCTGCAGAAATTATGCCACTCCAATGTTGTTGGTGCTCCTTACTCTTCATATTCGATGCTAAATCAATTTGTTGTTCTTGTCTTTGGTATATTTGTTAATTAAATAGCAACAATTCATATCATACGATATCTCATTGACTTTAGATGATTTAATAGTGATTTCGTTGACATAATAAAAGTTCGCATTTTCAATTGAGCAACTAAAACTAGACCCCCTCCATGCCTTATCTTGTCCTGGGCTAATAGTCTAGCCCACCAGCTTTTGTGTGTTTTTTCTCTCCTAAGTCTCATTATTAAAAGTTAGAGTAATTATATTTAGATCAATTGAGATTTTCTATTCAAATTTTGAGCATGAAACAACATTAAATATTTAGAGAAATATTTTTAAATAATATTACATAGTGGAGGATACTGTAGTCTAAAAAAAAGAATAATTATATGTGGATCTTTTAATATCACAAATATTTCATCAACACTTATTATTTTTCTTTCTCTCTTTCTATCATATTACATCATATCATTTCACTTATCAATCTATTATATTTACACTTTTTTTTTTCTCGCTCTCTTTCAAGATATCAATTCATGGTAGTGTCCATGCATCGTTTTCTAAAATTTTAATTGCATTTAGACCATTGTAGATATTTACATATCTGGTGTTTTCTTATTACTAGTATTTTAGGATAAGGATAAATATTTTTATATATAATTAAAATTTATTATAAATGAATGTATTTAAATTTATAAATTATATTATGGTTAAAATTCATATTAAATAAATATATTTGAATATATAAATTATATTTTGTGCACCAAAAAAATATATAAAAACTATAGTTTAGATTTACAATGCACATTTTAAGTTTTTAGGTTACTTTTAACTATTGAGAATTTTTTAATAAAAACTATTATAATTAAATTTTGAGGTAGAAATAATAATAAAAAAGAATTGATTGGAAGAGGCGAACAATTAAAAATAATCAAATATACGTATAAAATAAAATAAAAATAATTTGAAAAGGTCAAGTAAAGTTTTATGGCTATTTGCAGGAGTAGTGTGTAGAATGCACGTATAAAGGAAAAAATAAATAAATTAAGTGGGTGTATTGATTAGGATTTTTAAGGATTTAAAAGATTTGTTTTATAAAAAAAGTGTTGAGATATTCACTAAATGATATAAATAAATTTTGTGGTATTCAATTAGGATTATTAGGATTTTCTAAGGAATACATCAAAATTTAATGATATTTAATTAAGATTCTTTACAACTTATAAAAATCATTTACTATTAAAAAATATAAAGATTTTGATAGATTCTTTTTTAATATGGATTGCATGTTTCAATAGAAAATATACATAAAAAAATCCCAAAAAAACCTTTAGACTTTTCTGGATTTTTTTTCTTTTCCTCTCATTACTCATAATTCCATCTCTTTTTCTTGAAGGCAATATAGACATTCATTCATAACCTTCAATATCTTGATAATCTTCAATAATTACATGTTAATTTACCACTGTAATGTACATGCTACTTCTCCTTTTTCTTGCTTTTTTGTAACAACTTTTATTTATTGAAATACAAATACAATCATATGTTATGTATTATGGTCACATAGACATTTTGGCCCATGAAAACTTTATCTTTTTTGTATGTGCAGTTATTTATGGCATTTCTTTGACTTATTAAACTTTTCATTATTAATACAAATACAATCATTCTTAACTATATACTCAAATGGAGATTTATTTCAACACTAGAAAGGATCCCAGACATGCAACATGTTGGAGAATTTGGTTGATGAGGAACAACATTATTTTTAACAATGGTAGACCAAACTATATCTCATTTATTAAAACTTACTCATGGAAGTGATTATTCTATAAAGTCGGGACACAACTAGGATCCTTCTATTCCTCATGGTGCACATGTCCTAGAACATGCCTTCCCTCATGACTTTTGGATGTTATTTTTTGTTTTAATAGCTAGTACTATATTTTGCTTTGCCTTTTAAAAAAAATCATTTGCTATGAAAAAACCTTGCAATGACGAAAACCTAGTTTACTAGCTTCAATTGTCAATTGAATAGGATTTTATTGTGTTCAAACATTGAATCGAATAAGATAAACGAAAAGGATCACGTGATTCACTTATTTTTTTCATGGAAAAATTAAGGGTATTAAAGGTTCGTTGGATTTTTATGAGTGAAAGAACAATTTGTAGATTTTTAATTATTTTTTATAGACTTTTATAATTTTGAATGTTTTAAAAAAATTGATGGAGTCCTTTAAAATCTTATAAATTCATAAAGTCCTTCCAAATCTTATGAAGTCATGTTTTGTAAATCTATTAAAATCTAAATTATAAAATCCAAATCATAAAAGTCTTTTAAAAAAATCTTTAAAATAATTATATTTTCACAAAATATTTTAAAATTCATAAGATTTTTTTTCATGCTAAAATAATCTTTTAAAATCTTAATCTAATACACATGTAAGAATACAAAGAATGTATCATATATTAAGTTGTTGTTGTTGTGTAGAGCTAGCTAAAAAATTAAATTGATTTTTTTTAAAAAAAAAATAGGTACATAGCGGGTATGTCATATTTTTTGGGGTGTGCTTGTATAGTTGTGTCAGATTCTATTCAAATAAGATAATGTCTATTTATACCCCTAAATTTACTTAACACCTCCCCTTTTCTATATCCCCCTCCTCCCTAAATTACCCTCGTCTCTTTTTCTTTTCCTTTGGGTACATGATATGCTTTGATTTGTTTATTTCCGATTACTATACCACAAATACATTAGATGATTGTGAATCAACATTGTCCCCTTTAATAAGCAAGAAAAAGACAACGTTGTTTTCAGTTCACAATATAATTTATACAATATGGTATAAAAGTTGGAAAAGTCCACCAGTTGTCAAGCCCGGTCAAAACGAAAGCTACCAATATAAGATATGAAACATCAAATCCTTAATTTACTCCATTCAAAATAATCTAAGCAATATATAGAGGTTTTACAATTGTAATTCACAATTGCAATGTGACAATATAAAGAAATTGATTAGATCTTTAAGCGACAGTGTCAAGGGGGTGTAGCTCAGTTGGTTGAGCAAGATAGTAAATTATTATAAATTTTATGATACTATCTTTGATTCCTACAAATAAAAGAAAGATCTTTAAACGTGCTGCCGCATATGAAATGTAATGTTTAAGCACGAGTGACCTATCAAGCCAAATTGTATCATTAAATTTCAGTTTTAGAGAAAGGAATTTGTGGAGAAGGTTATGAAAAGAAGAAAGAAATAAAGGTAATTTGGAGAGAAAAAAATGACAAAAAGGGAGAAGGAGGTGCAATTAGCAACTTCCTCCAAATAATTCAGGTCTAGTCCAAATATTCACGGCATTTGGTTGGGCCAGATCTGATCAAGAGCCTGAAAGTTGAATTTCTTATTGAGGCCCATTCTAGTGAAGAGAGGTGCTTTATCACATTATTTTTGTTTTTGCCTTTCCTTAGATCCTCAAATTTCAGAAGTTACATAGGATGAGCCTATTATCATTACACCAGGCTTTGTCTAAGTCATTCTTTTTATATATTTTATTTTACAATAAAGAAAATTGGTTGCTGGCATATACCAAGAATTTCTTTCTATAATGATCTTTTGTATACCAAGAAGCACAAACACAATAGCAATAAGACAAATATTTCAAAGGATATTTTATTACTTTCAATCTGTTCTTACATAATAATTTTAATGGAAAAACAGTTATTTTCTTTTGGCAGAATGTAGCAATATACTCTCTGACACATTTTTGCGTGTCCACAATTCTTTCCTTTGTATCATAGTAAATAAAATGTGTACGGGCTGAATCTTCATTGATACAAGCCCTGTAATACATGGAGCAATATTCAGCACAATAGCCTGACTTGACTATGTACAGTATATTTGCATCCTCTTTGTTTTTGGCCAGGCGATGCATGATTAGGCCTTGGAAATCTTTTGAGGTATACTTGAACAACCAGAAGACATGGAGCACCAATGATTTAACTTCAAACATTTTTTAATACTGAACCTAATAAGATCTGAACCACACGTATTTGGTAAATTGCTGCATCATAGGGTCCTAACCGCATAGGACTCACTTGACAGCTTCTTTGCATTTCCTAGACATTTGTTATTAGACATACATTTCTTGTCAATGCTGCTCTGCATAAAAAACCACAAGGATAATGAGCAGCAGCAGAAGAAATTGATGAAGAAAAAAGTGGAAAACTTCAAATTCAAATGGTCTATATCTGTTGATTATTTGATTTCTGTGTTGTCATAATAGTTAAGATAAAAAAAAAAAACAGTTATGAAAGAAAGGGTGCATATAACATGAATATCAAGAGTGTTAATAATTATGATAGATTGGAAAACATAAAATGATCTAGGGTTACTAAGTTACATGAGGCCTTGAGGAAAAAACCAAGTCAAATTATCTTCCTTAATCAGTATTCAGTAGCATAAATTCTAGCTGAGGATTTTATTAGGAATATCTTGAAACAGTGCTATTAAACAAGAACAAGACTAAAGGGAAATGGAATAGTTGTAATACCCTTTTAAGGGAGCATCATAAAACATCACATTTCATGTTCTTTTCACCAAAGCAATTCCATTAGGGTCACCTCCCCATTCTTCAAACACAACCAAGGAGTTACCACCTGAGCTCAGCCATGAGCGAGGAACATGGTACCTGTCCAAAGGCAACAATAGGTTAACATTCAAGCGTTTACATCTCTCACTGTTGGAAAATAAGTTGTATGCATTCTCACCATCTCTGAGAAGGTTGTCCACAATTCGTCCGGCATTTTGTATCAGTATAAAATCCAGCATAATTACAAGCATTGCAACTACCATGTGCTATATATCCAGGCCAATGGCGACCAATGCTGCGACCGTTTACCCATACTTCACCCTTTCCCATGCTTCCCAAATCTAGAGCCAATGGATCATTGCCAGCCGGTGCGCTAAAAGTTGTCTAACAACATTAAGGCATGAAATGAATCAGAGTTCATGCATATATGCAGGTGAATAATCTATAACAGCGACAGAAATGCAACATTTGTGGGATTTTTTTTTCTTACCTTGTACCATGTCAAAGGTTGTTTTTTAGCCACTAATGATCCTCGTATCCATTCAACAGAGCTACTCCCACTTTCAGTGTGAAGGCTCAACGATTCACCTTTCAGTCCAACCTGTCCAATACCATACAAATTAACAAATATATGTTAAATCTAATTTTACTGCCACACCTTTCTGAAAGCAAAAGTAAATAATCTTCTGCATACTGCACTAAAATCTGCTCAACAATGTACATAGTTAATGTTTTTTCTTAGTGCCTACATGGGCTAATTTCATGCACATTTTTCAATATTCAATGATATAATGCATTATTGTCTGTCCTAGAATGGCAAAAATGTTAATTTTTCTCATGAATTTTTGCTTCATTAGCGATTAAGTTTCAAAATATATCATTGTGTAGTATCTCACTGTTTGATCTTCACCTCAGTATTTATTAATGTTTTTTTGTTTGGATAATATACAGCCAGCATTGTTATATAACCTTTCAATGTTGCTAGTGAGCAAGATGTGTACAAGATAACAAACCTTGTAAGACCATTTCTGACTGGACAAGTCCCGAGTCCCCTCATTTAGACCCTTCAGAGTGACTGGGCCTAACACCCCCGCATTCCATGTTTCAAAGTGCACACCAACATTCTGGTATTAAATGAATACAAAAACATGATTAACATTTACAAATATTACTTTTCAACAAATTAAGAATGTTACAGAAAACACAGATATCAGAAAAGAGAGAACTAACCGGGAGACCGACAGCAACACTAAGTAAAGAAAGCTTGTTATTGCCAACCCTCAGTTTCACATTGTCACTAAATGTTAATTTAGGATTTGCCAATCCCCCCCACACAGTTCCTGCGATGTTCATACAGAAGTTGAACATGTAAAATTATTGTTTATTATAGACACTAAGCAAAAGAGGCATAGCAGTGTTATTCACCTGCAAGTTGATCATTAATGAAAACATGGAGAACATGGCCTGCTGACATTGCGGTGAGAACAGGAGATTGTCCATTCTTTAAGAATCCTTCATTAGCATTAATGTAGACACTGAACAAAGGACATCAATATTGGTTAGATGGAGAGAGGATAACATTAGTATGCATAAAGAGATCAACATTCCAATAATTTTTTGTCTTTAAGAAGTTTGATAAGTTGAAAGATGCTTACTCTGTCATATACCACAAATAATCTGAAGAATCGCGGGTCACGTTGACCTGCTCCCAAAGTGCATATGCTGCAATGGAATCAGCTTGACTGGATGAGGCAGGTTCTTCATTGTATGACTGCCAAGCAAATGCACTGTTTACTGGAGTCATCTTTTTCAGCCAGCTGTTACCAACCTACATAAAATGGATAAATGCCGTGAATATTTACAGTTTCACACTTCAAAAGCATTAACATAGTAAATACAAAAGAATTCTGCTTAAAACACTAATCTTTGTCTGTCCTTCAAGAACACCTTGGGAGGATTTGTCCAGTTTTTCAAAGAAATATATCACAGTCAGATTGTTTCCTCTATACATAATTTCATCAAATGTACCTTTTTTAAACAAAAAACAAGAATGCAAAACTTATTTAACATAGTCACCAGTCTTGTGTTACCTTTGCTGTGTTGTAAACAACAGTTTTGCAGTCAGGAAGAATACTGATAGACCAAGGTGGTAGATCATATTGCCCATTTCCAAATGTAGCTTTTGCATAAGATTTGGTGTCATAATTTGCAATGAATGCAGCACAAGCACCAGGGGTCGAGAACACATGTGCCTAAGATTATATAAACAAAAGGAATCAAATGAATTTTCAACACAAAGGCAATTCTGTTGGCTTTCATCACAAACAAGCTCAGGGACTTTACCTCAAGGTTATATCCAAGCGATTGAACTTTGGGATCTGTAGCCACTAAAGCAGGTTCACATTGTTTTATTGCTTTATGCAAATTTCTCAAATGCTCATACTTTGGTTCATTTTGAAGTCCTGGTACAGTGGTATAATTGAACAAGCATCAGGCTTAAGTGAAAATGTTTTTCAGCTTTTGCCATATGGTGCCTAAAAGTGAATTTGTGCTCTTTGCTAGAACAATAAAACTATCACTTTTCTTTTCCCTCTAATATCACTTTAGCCAAAAGCTTCCTTATGTTTTCAAGAGCTTTAAATGTGTATTATCATCATCCAAAGCATGTAAACAATTTATTATTACTTCATACCATATTCATCAAGCGGCGCATCATAGTCATAGCTAGTGGCAATAAAGAGGCCACCAGATGTCCGGCCAAAGTTCGTTCCTCCATGGTACTGGATTAAAAAAAAATGAGATCTTAGACTCAAACCAAAGTTTCTAGAACATGAGTTGAATTGTTGCACATGAACAAGAAACGATTCACAAATGAACCACCATTCTGTATGAATCTTGCAATGGAGGAACAAGGAACTATTCACAATGGATAAACCAACATACCATATAGTAGTTAACAAATGAACCACCATTCTGTATGAATCTTGCAACCGAGAATGCCAAGTCTTCTGCTGGTCTACGAGGGACTGCACCACCAAAATCTGTGTACCTACAGAACAAGAGACATCAAACTAAATATAGCACCAAAATAAAAACATTTTCATCCTTCAAGGTAGCATTTGTTAAGACTCACCACCCAGTCCAATTCTCAGTCCACATTTTGGGTTTGGTGTTCTTGTTGGGCTTGAAGTTTTCACAGTAGTATCCATTGCAAGTGTCAATCTATATCGCAATCAGTAAAATAATACAGATCAGAGAGAATAATCAATTTTCCTGTGAAAACACAAGCTTCCCCTCAAAAAAAGAAAAATCTTGCCACTTTCTCAATTTCTTTTTTAATTTTTTAAGAAGAGTAAAGGAGACAGAAGAACTTCAATCACTGCGCTTACAAAACAACCAAAAGAAGCAAGAAAAAAGTGAAGATAGATAATAAAACCCAAAGCACCTTCCTCCAAATAAAGGTAAAACAAACACAGAGAAAACATAAAAAATATCATGGTATAGAAAAAGCAACAACCTTATCCCAACCAAAGTAGCCACAACACTCTTAAAAACCCCACCACCATATTTAGATGGGTCACACAAATTTAACAGAATAGAATAAGAATCCTATAAGGGAAAAAGTCAAAAAGACATCTTCAAATCCAAATCCACGCACGAAAACGTTTTTTTTATGATAAAGAATAAAAGAGTAACTTACAACAGGATCAGGAGCATCTTCTTGCTTGCACATAACCCATGGAACACCAGTGTCTAGACCAACAGCCATTTGTGCAGCCCATTTCGTATAAGCTTTTCCAGGAGCACCAATTTCCCATTCAACCGGTCCATACTCGTTCTCAATCTGTCAAATTCAGTTGAAAAAAACAAACCAAATTAAGCATCATCGTTATTCAAATTGGCTCAACAAACTTTTTTGTAAAATCAATTATACAAACATATTATATAGTCTTGTATTTACCTGTGACATAATTATTGGACCACCCTGGGATTGAAACAACCTATTTTCTTTCATCAAGCTAACAATCTTTGCAGTGAATTTTTGCATTGCCGCCTACACACATCGTGATTTAAAAATTGAAGTGTTGGTTATATGATTCAATAATTCATTAAACTATTTTCAATCAACCAATAATAATAAGCAAATTATTATAATTATAATATTGAGGTTCGAAAATGGTAAACTCCAACCTTGAACGGCTCATTGTCGGTTCTGAAAGCAATGCCTGGAACATACTTGAGCCAGACAGGAAATCCCCTGAACAGAAAACAGAGCATGTGACCTTTGAGTGTTTCCTAAGAATCATTATTTTCCTTTTTTAACCAAAGATTTTTTCTCTTCCCCTAAGAAGGTGTTCATATAACATCATTAAAATCATTACCCGAAGTTCCATTCAGCACATATGTAGGGACCAATACGGAGATGAACATAGAGGCCTGCTTGCTGCACGAGCTTCACGAATTTAACCAAGTCGAACCTATCTTCGAAATAGTACTGCAAATTTCCAACATTACATAAAACTTCAATGAGTCTTTTCCATTTTAAACTTTCTGACCAGTGAAAAGAATACAAAAACAACAAAGAATGAGATTGGAGTTTGGAAAGAGTCTAATTTCTATGAACCATCAGTTTACTGTCCATCAATCAGAAATCACCATTGGTACCAACTTTTGAGATAGTTTGTAAAAGTCAACAAACTATATATTGATGTTTGTGATTCAATCACAATGTAAAAACTCGAATATACTATGCTATAAAAAAATAAATATAAAATTAAGGAAATGTGTTTGCATTACTTGCCCAGGAGAAGGTTCATGGCCATTCCAAAACACATAGGTCTGAATGACATCAAGGCCTCCATCTTTGGCCTTTTGAATAAGGTCTGGCCACATCTGCAATAATAAACATAATTTATGTTCATGCATGAATGGAAAAAGAAGAAGAAAAAAAAGAAAAAATGCAAGAAATGATTGAGAAAACAAAATTTGATGCAGCCATGATGGAAACATGGAGTGGAGTGCGTACTTGAGGTGTGCTTCTAGGGTAGTGAATGGAGCCAGAGATCAAAATTCTTCTCTTGCCATCAACCACAATGGCCTTGTGGTCATAAGTCACAGAGGCTGTGACACCACAAACCCACAAACACAACGACATCAACACCACCCCATGAAACTCTCTCTTCCCCATTTGAACTCTCTTGCTTAGTTATGTTTCTCAAACCAAAAATATGGTGCTCCTTTGTTTCCTTTCTTCACTCTTTTTTACTCATTTAAGGCTTGAGAAAAGAGAGAGAGAACAAGTTTGTTTGTGGGTAGTTTCTGTTTGAGGGAAGTGCCTTCTTTTTATACTTGTTTATTCTTTTGAGAGGGAGGGTCTTTTGTTACTTCTAATAGGTGAGGTGTGTGGGTTTGATGGGTGAGTTGAGGTAAAGGTTGATGCAAATGGTGCTGCTTTATATAGATTTGGAGAAGGAAAGAAAAGGAGGGAAGAATGGGACCCCTTTTTCTATTCTTTCTCTCTTTTTTTTTTTTTCATTGTCCTCATCCTTCACACGTAACAACTGCAACTGCAAGACATTGCCCGTTAAGAAATCTGTGGCTTTTGCTTTGGGAAGTGTAACTTGAATTTGGGTGGGAAGATTACATTCGAGTGTGAGTTTACTTTAGTGATTTTGCTTTTTGTGCTTATTGAAAACGATGGAAAAATATAGGATGAAATGACCAACAAGGATTAGTGTATGGACACATATTCATGGGCAGGGGGTGAGAAGTTTAATGTGGGATTAAGCCTAGGTTGGAAGATTAGGTGACCGTGAGCATTTATTTTCTGTTATTATTTTTTATTTTTATTTTCAAATTTTTAAGATTTAAAAAATATGTAGTCAGAAGAAGAAAGTACTTTGAGGTATCATTGTATTTTCACTTATTTAGAAAAGACTAAAAACGTTGTTATTTTAGTTTTGGGTCTATTTTTTGAAAACATTTTCAAAGAAAATGATTTTAAGATTGAAATAAATGTATTTTCACTCTTATTTTTTATTTTCTTTAAAAATGAAAGCAATAGTTTTTGGGTCTAATATCCTTAAGATATTAGTTATAAAATTAAAAGAAAAAAGTATTTATTAAATAAATTATAGGAGAATCTAAAAAAGTGATCACAATTTTGTACATCTCAATAATTTTTTTTTATTTTTTAATCAATATTTTAAGGACACAGATTAACATTTGTTTTAATTTTTCAGCTAATTTGAAAGATTAAAACTTATAAAAATATCTGGATTCCAACAAGGTATTAGGTATTAGAGAGTCTAATTAGTAATTACAATAATCACAATACTAAAGGTGAAAAAAACAAATGATGACTAATTTTATGGTGTTTCTTCTTTTAATGATATTTTTTTACTTCTAAACTTAAATCGAGATGTTGCCGATTTGATTCCGGTTCTACTCAAACAAATGTGATTTGGTGTATAATTTGATAGATAGTTGATTATTTTTAATATCTAAAAAAAGATAAAAGATGTCTAAAATATGGATATTTTTAGTGCACATACAAAAAAAGAAAGATAAAAGGATGCACTCAGTCTCACTCAAAGTATTATCACTCAAACATAATTATATTTTCTGAAAAAAAAAACATAAATTGTGCAAATAAAAATTATAAAAGTTGATAATCGAATGAATATGTGATATTTATGACTTTGTTTTATTCAATAATCACCTTGATTGAATAGTATGTTTACACATACTTTTGTAATATTTTGTTAGAATTTAATTAGAATATATTTCTAATATAAAATAGTTATAATTCAATTATTAATTTTTGTAATAATTAATTTAAAAGTCATACATAAAATAATTTCTAATTAATGATTAATTAATAATATAAAAATATTTGTATTGTACAAAAATTAATATTTGTAAGTGTATAACATCAATCATTAAAATTAATCTACAAATTTTGTTGCACCAGAGACACTCCTTACGGCAAATTTACTGTAGGGGACCAGTTTTAAAAATTATTTACGGATTGGGGTTTGTATTAAAAGTATTAATGGAGGGGGTCTGTTATTTGGGTGGAATCCGTCATAGCCACTAGCAAGAGAGCTTAACCTGCCATAGCCACTAGCGAGAATGGTGAAGCCGCCACTGGCATTGGCGTGACATGCCACGTAGGAAGGAGAGTGTCGCCTTTTGCATTGGCGACACAGGCCACGTATGACTCACCTTCAGGACTGGCGATACAGTCACGTAGATGTCGCCTTCTCCATTGGCGAGACAGGCCATCATCACGTGAAGCTTCAGGGTCACAGGCTTGCAGTTAGGGCTTCAGCTTTTCAGTGTTAGGTTCAGCTTTGCATTGTTTAGGGATGCAGCATATACAGAGTAGGATTTGAGTAGCTTTTGACCTTGTATACGTTTTCTTCTATAAAAAAAACCTCCAACGTAAACTTTGATTCACACTTCTCTTCTCCAAGCTGAGCTTTGCTTTTCTCCTTTGTTGAGTTTCATTGAGTGTCTGCGTGCTGGTTCCATAATTCCTGGTAAGTGATTTTCTTAAATAACATTTATATATTATGATGTATATATTCTGTTGTTAATATTATAAAAATAATAGGTTAGCTAGTATTAATAGGTATTGTAAGTTTAGGTTAATTAGGATTAACAGGTATTGTAAGGTTAGGTTAGTTACTATATGATGTTATTAATTTTTATGTATTAATAGATATTTGAAGGTTAGGTTAGTTAGTATGAAAATATTATTTAGTTTGTAGTATATATTTTTAGGTATTATATATGTGATATATATATATATATATATGATACTTTAGTCAGCCACAACCAAAGGTATTATTAGGTTTAAAAATATTAGACACACATAATATTAGCTTTAGAAATATTAGGCACAGGTAATATTAGGTAGCGGTAGAAATATTAGGCATAAATTAATATTAGCTTTAGGTACATATTGGTAAATTTTAGGTAGACATAAATTTTTAGTTTTTGTAATATTAAGCATTTCACACGTAAATAAATAATTGTAATATTAGAGACGCGTAAATTTACCTTATTAGTGTTATATTTTTGTATGTTATATATAGATAGTATAATTTTAAATAAATGAATTGATAAGCTAATATTGTTTGAGTTAATTATTTTTAGTTTTTAATTATATATATATATATATATATATGATAAGATAGTGTTAGTTTTAGTTTGTAGGTTAATATTATTTGTTTTAAGAAATTTACATTATTAAATATATGATACATTGTACATTATTATTATTTTTGTATATATATTGTTTAAATAATTTTTTGCATTTCAATATTTGTTTGTATTATAAATAATTTGTTAGTCCATATTTTATTCAATTAATTTTTTGTTAATTGTAGAAAAAAATTATTTATTTAAAGTTTTCTTCACATGTATTTTAATTTATCTATAGAATATATTAAAAATTGACCAGTTTGATTTTTTACAAATTTATTGTTATATATTTAATAATATTTTTATAAATGTGCGTAGTTTAATTTAATTTATATTATCTACAAATAATGTATAAATTGATTTGTGAATTTATTGTATTATATTTTATTTTGCAGTAGCAATGACATCTTCATCATCATCTATGGATGCAACCTAAGCATGTTTCAGAACATGTTTGGAATGAGGAAGAAGATCGGAAATTACATATCAGACGAGCTGTCCCCACGTATCAAGGGGAAGAACAAATCCCAGAGCAAATTTTTCCTTTCCTTCTACAATCTGGTTTCGCCTGGATTATCAAGATGAGATACTTAAAAATAAATGTCTCATCAGGAGTGGAGGAGAGACAAATAAGGCCTAATTGTTCTCCATCTCCAGTCAATAGTCTCAATGGTTAATTAACTACATGCACGTATGAACTCCCGCTGAACAACTAATTTGAAACTTAGTGAGACAAAGAGATAAAAGAAATATATACAATTAAAGTATAATAACTAATATTATATATGTGATAAAAACAAAGAGATAGAAAATTAGTGAGTGTTAAAGAATTAATTCAACTATATTTTTTTAATTTTCTGCACTAGTGATTGCTTGGACAGATAGAATATTCACCTATTATTTTTCGAAAAGTGAAGAAGTATTAGACCTGATCTAGTGCTAGTTTGCTGTCTCAATATTTTTCTTATTTACCATAAAGTATAAAATAATCTAAAAATCCAAGTAAAGTTCTTTTAAGATTATTAAAAATCAATAAATTACTAATAAATATAGTAACCAAAAAATTGTTATTCCCATGCTAGTTTTTATGTTAATAAATTTAAATGGCGGGACTTTTAAAATTGGTAATATTTTTCTTATTGTTTTTATAATTAAAATTACAATTTCTTTTTGTTAACTTATACTAAATTTTATTACAAGTAAAATGAAACTTCGTACTCAGAACAAACCACAAAATACTTAAGAAATAGCATCTAATTAGTTTTTGTCTTAAATTAAATTATATGTCAAATAATACTTCAGATGCAAAAACCATTAACAAAAAGGCTTACAAATAATTACTACTAATAATTTTTAAATTTAAAATTTAATTTACAAAATTAATACACTTAAATTTGAGCTTCAAATTTGATTCTAACCATAATATTTGTTACTTCAAAATAAAAAATTAGTACATGATAAATAAACAAAAGTAAAGAAGACTTTATTTAAATAAATACAAAGCATCCTTACTATATAATCAACAACAAACTTTAAAAGAAAGAGATAGAAACTCTCTTCAAATGAAACTCTTTCTTTCTCTTCCGTGTCAAATTTTTGCAAGTGCTGAGTGTCATTGAAAGTTTGCTCTATTTAAAGAAAATTTACACAAAAAGTTGAAGCTATGTGCAACGTTACACGCTGTTTAAGTAAATATGTATGCATGTCACCTCCTACATGCCTAGCCCTAATCTTTAACCTGCCATGCATGTGACCTGCTGCTGCTGCATGCTTCTGATTGCCCTATCCAATCCTAATCTCCTCTAAAGCAAAAACGTGCCCTAGCTGATAAATAACAGTGCCCTAGAACGTGCCTTAGCTGATAAATAACAGTGCCCTAGTCTCCTCTAAAGCAAGAACGTGGCCTGAGTTAGTGCTGGCATGTCCCGCCAAAACGAAAAGCGGAATGGGGGAGGGGGTGTATCGCCAGTAGGAATGCGGGCTTGGAAGGCTGTATCGCCAATGCTAACAGCGAGTCCCACGTGGCCTGTGTCGCCAATGCAAGAGGCGACACTCTCCTTCCTACGTGGCCTGTCACGCCAATGCCAGTGGCGGCTTCACCATTCTCGCCAGTGGCTATGGCGGGTTAAGCTCTCTCGCCAGTGGCTATGGCGGATTCCACCCAAATAACAGACCCCCTCCGTTAATACTTTTAAAACAAATCCCAATCCGTAAATAGTTTTTAAAACTGGTCCCCTATAGTAAATTTGTCCACTTCTTACATTGATTGTGCCTTAAAAAAGATTATATGGCGTTTGGGTCTGGGTGCCTTTCACAGTGACGTATTACAATACGTTTGACGTATTACAATACGTTTTCGTAACCGGCTTGGAGTCCAATCCTGTTATTCCCATGTTTAAGTTCATCAATGCCAATTCCGTAATTTTGTATAAAGAAAAAAAGAGTCTTCATTTACTTTTCAACAATTTTTTAATGGTAAAGTGTTATTTCAATTTTATAATTACTTGACTAGTTTTCTATGTATCTTGAAAGATTTGAAGTTAAACTAAGAGGTAAGTAAATCTGACAAAAAATTATTTTTATTAAAGATCAAATTTAAATATTATTTAAATATTTTAACTTTAAATTCAATATATTAACTATTTGTGTTCAATCACTTAGTTTTCATATATTTTATTTTATAAAAAATATTAAGAATATTTCACGAAATAGTTGAATGAATAAATATCTTTTAAAGATATTAAAGTAAAATCTAATTCATGAGTCAGCTCAATCTAATTCAGCTCATGAGTTAAACAAATTAGATAAATATTTACACATCTTTTTTATGAGTTGATTTGACTAAGCAAAATAGGTTAAGGTCTTAAGGTGAACTTTGTTGGGTAAGTCAGATTGACATGTCTTAACTCATTTTTTTATTTTTCTAAAATTCTTTAATTTATTTTCTATCTTTCTTTTTTGTCTTGAGTTTCCTTGATATTTTATTTTCATTTTATTTTTTTGTATTTTCTAATTTTGTTATTATGAACTAGTTTGTTATTATTATGATTATTTATTTTTCTATTTTTTATTTTCTAAATTAGGTGAGCCAGATTGTGAGTCAAATCACTTTATTTCAACTTGGGATGAAATGATTACTCATTTTATCGCTTCTTTAAGTTTTAAAGTCTATCCCAATTTTAGTGAGCCTTAAAATCAATTTATTTAAAAAAAATTTCAGGAAAAAAAATAAAGAAAAGTAGTTCAATAAACTCTAAAGCCTTAGTTCAAATTGTTATGAGAGCCTACTCATTTGTAATTTTTTCTCAACATAACATATACTTTACCTAATGATTTAAAGAAATATGAATATTAATGGTTTTTTTTCTTCCAACAAGTATCCTCTTCCAAAGATAATCTTATTTGAGATACTAATATAGGGTATATTTCTCAATGAAAATTTAAACTTTGGTTCACCACATTATAAAAGACTAACCCACCCCAATCCTAATAATGAATCTTAAGAATGTTGGATAAATGAAACAAAAACTTTCTTTTAATTTATTGAATGTGTATTCACGTTATTCACAGTTTTTGCAATACAAGCAGCTTTGGTTTAAATTAAATTATTTTGAATAAAATTTTGAACAAGCATTTAAAATAAAAAATATTCATGTTAACTAAAATTTTAGCAAAACAAACAATTTAGTTTAAAATTACTTTGAATGAATTTCTTAACATTTATTTTCTACCAAACTTAACAAATATTTATAAAATAAGAAAATGTCTATTCACATTAATCACAATTTTAGCTAAACAAATAATATTAGTTTAAATTGTTTTTTATAAGTATTTATAGAATAAAGAAAATGTCTATTAATGCTAACCATAATTTTAACTATACAAGTGACTTTAGCTTAAAATGATATTTTAAATAACTTGATCAATATTTTTCTACAAAGTTATAAAATAAAATAAACTTTTTATATATGTTAAAAATAATTTATAAACTTTCATTTTATTTTTCATTTAATAAGTTACGTATGTCCTTTTCAATTAATTTTTTTTTGTTTTAGTTTTCATCATTAATATTTATATTATATCATCATTCAAGTTTTATGAATTTGTCAAACAAATATATTAAAATAAATTATATTTAAATCCATTATGGTCTGTCTAGTGGTAAGTAGTATACATGATGTCATAGTTTTTATTTTAAAAGAATGAGATCATAAATTTTAACTTCAATATCACATTGGACACTTAAGAAAAAAAAATATTTAAATTTATTAAAATGTAAGTAATAGTTTCAATTATAGATCTGTATAGGTGTCCAATAACTAAAGATACAATACTCTAGTTCAATTTGTTAAGAAAATTGAAAGAATTATTATAAATCTCATAATATTTATATTTGATTCTTACGAATATAACTCATGATAATTTGATATATATTGGCAAGTATCCTATCCATACTCATCCTTATTTACATAATTATGTAAATAAGGTATGGAGCATTTTTATAATAAAACAAATTTTCAATTTTAGTATAATGAAATGTAATTTCCAAATAAAAGGGGCAATAGTGCACTGATGTAATTTCCATTGTCAAGTTGCGGCATCTTCAACCCCGTGTAACATGACGTAGATCCTTTGACTCCAACCATTATCATCTTTTTCCATTTCATTCATTCCAATCACAAATCATAACATGCCAAGTAGCCAAACATGAAGTTTAATATATGGGTTGGAGGGTTAAGTGTATGAAATAATTTGGATTCGCTGACATGAGTAGATAAGGGTTTAAAGTAATTTGGATTCACTGACGTGAGTAAATAAGAGTTTGAAATACATTGGATTCCTTTATGTGAGTAGATAAGGGTTTGGAATATATTGGATTTCCTGATGCGAATAGCTAAGGGACTGAAGTAATTTGGGTCCCCGGGCATTAATAGATAAAGGTATGAAATACATTGGACCTATGAGTGAGAGAAAAAGAAAAGCACAAGAAACATCATACAAAAGAGGCTCTGTCTCCTCTTAAGTGTAGGATCTGGGGTTAGGGTTAAGGGTTTACGACCTAGGGTAAGGGTTAGGGTTTGGAGCATTGGATTCCTTGACGTGAATAGACGATGCTATAAATCATTGGATTCCTTGAAGTGAGTAGATAATGGTATGAAATAAATTGGACCTGTAAGTGAGACAAAAAAGGTGCATGAACCAAGTGGCCAAAAACAAGAAAAAATTAGTAAGAGTTAAAAATTTCAATCTATGAGAGCAACTTTTGAAACTTAGATTATTATTTGTATCAATTGTTTTGGTTAAAATAATGTTTCATTCCCATAGTTTTCATGTCAATAAAGTCATTAATTCAACTTTCAGGTCATAATGTTTCCCTCAAACGCATTAACAGGCCAAAAGTTAAGCAATATTACTAAGACTTGAAGATATGAATCCACGAGGGCAACTTTAGGCACTTAGATTGTTATTTGTATCAACTGTTTTTGGTTAAAATAATATTTCATTCCCATAATTTTTATGCCAATAAAGCCATTAAGACAAATTTCGGATCTCGATTTGGCCCTCAATCACATGAACTAAGTGGCAAAAGTTAAAAAAAAATTACCAGGACTTAAAGATATGAATCCATTAGGGAAACTTTGGGTACTTAGATTCTTATTTGTATCAAGTGTTTGGGTTGAAATAATGATTCATTCCTATAGTTTTCATGTCAATAACACCTTTGATTCAACTTTCGGGTCTTGATTTGGCCCTTAAATACATGAATCAAGTGGCCAAAAAACAACAAACTGTTTTTAACAGTTGAACATTTGAATCCATAAAGGCAACTTTAGACATTAGATTTTAATTTGTATAAGCTATTTTTGTTAAAATAATGTTTCATTACCTTAGTTTTGATGTCAAAAAAGCCATTAAGACAACTTTCAAGTATCGATTTGGTTCTTAATTGCATTCAACAAATAGGGCAACATCAAGAAAAAATTACTAACACTTGAAGATTTCAATCGATACTTAAAATTTTTGGCATTAAAACATATATGATGAAAACTCAAAAACACAAAAATGAAAAACACACGAGTCCTAAAAATCATTAAATAATAAAATAGCAAACAAATAAATTGGGGGGGGGGGGGGGTTCATCAAAACTCAATTCAAGGTTCATTGATTTAGCGAGGTATTCATTGAAACCCTCAAAATTGAAAGAGTTGTCAGAAATTGGTGGTGGATGTTCACATGTTTGTGTGGGTGGGTCCACAATTGTAATATACAAATCCAGGCATGTGAGCTTGGAGATGTCTGCGAACATGGAAAACATAGTCATTACATTCTCATCATCGTGCAACATGCATGCCATGTACTTGCCACAATCACCGACAAATGATACAGGTAATCGAAAATGTATCCTTCACTACTTGAACATTTGGTAGAATAATGTTGTTTCTAGTAGCTTGCTTCAAGGCATCAAATGACATTTTATTGTCAAGTTGAACGATCTTTGGTGAACCGCTTACAAACATAGAAAGGTTTAAGGTTGTTATGATCGCGCCATCGTAATAGATAATTGCATTGACTGATGACGAAGCCATGGTTTAAGGTTTAGGGTTTAGGGTTATGGTTGCAGAAAGGTTTTTGGTTGAGGTGATGGATCAAAGTGCCTTACTACATACCATATTTATAATGTTTAATGGCTTGTCAAATACACTTCAAAATGAATGCCCAAGATGCCACCGACAAAAATCAACGACCTAGATATCATCGATTGGAGCAACGAACGTTTAACGACCAAGGTCTCATTGAAAAAATCAACGGCCTATGTATCATTGATTAGACCAACACACGTTCAACAACGAAGATCCCATCGACAAAATCAATGGCCTAGATATCACCGATTGAAGCAATGCACATTCAACGACCAAGATCCCACCAACAAAATAAACGGACTAGGTATCACTAAATGAGTTGGGTTACTGTTAGATTTTTCATATAAATACATTGCATGTATTGTCATCATATACACTAAGTCACAAACTCACTTTCTCTAGTTCTTATATATTCCTCTTTAAGTTCTTCTTGACATTAGCACCAAAGCCCAAAAATTAGCATATACTGCTAGTACTCTTCTTAGGAAACAAAACCTTCATAAATTTAGAGAAGTATGCAATACATTCTGTTTAATTGAATGTTAATTATGCTGAGTAAAAAATGATGATGTTGTTATTATTTTCATTTTTTCAGGTAACAAACGATGTAATCCAATCATATGCTCAGACAATGCCCTCTCCAGATCCCAGAATTAAACCTTTGTTGGTTCAAGCTAGGGTTTCAGGTGTTGCAAAGCTCGAACAAGTTACAATCAACAACAGTTTGGTGATTGCTTTGGTTGAAAGATGGAGACCCGAGTCACTCACATTTCATCTTCCTGTTGGTGAATTCATAATCACCTTGGAAGATGTTGCTCTACAACTGGGTTTACACGTTGATGGTAGAGCAGTTATTGGCCCAACATATTATGATTGGGAACAAATGTGTGTATAATATATAGGTGTTGTTCCCCTAGAGATTGCACTAGTTGGATTAACACTTAAACTAAAATGGTTAAAAGAACATATGTTGACTTTCCTAGTAGAACCCACACCACAAAAACTAGCAACTCATTGTAAGGCATACATTTTAGGACTTATTGGTGGGGTATTGATGCCAGACAAGCCAGGGAACAGATTTCACCTGATGTATCTACCCCTGTTAGCAGATTTTGATTGGGATGATTGGTACAACTAGGGTTCGACATGTTTAGCACATTTGTACAGAGAAATGTGTAGGGCTATTTATCTCACATAAAAAAAATGGGAGGATGTACATTGTTGTTACAGTCTTGGCATAGTATCGCATGTCGTGCATACAACCAATTGTCATATCCACTTGCAAATAGGTAAAGAAAAAATTCTAACTTAAGCAAAGCGGATTTTTTGTTAATGTATTTGACACTAACATATCACATTAACCTAGATGGAGTGGTAGAGACCTACGATTTTCTGAAATCCCACTCAGTTATGTCATTGACTACAGGTCAAGATTTGAAAACATGCGTAACGAGGAGGTTGAACCCTTTGTTTTATGATTTATTTATTTAAACGTCAATTCCATTGTATTTAAAATAACTAATGCAAATTAATTTTTTAGTTCCACTAGATGCCTTACAGAGGTTTTGAGTCATTTCTGCTAGAAAATGCATACAAGAATTCCAAAATATGAAGTGCTTGTGTACCTTTAATATGTTTTCTAGTAGTAGTATAACATCAAATTGACAAGGTCATCCTCCAATTTGGACTTTGTCAAGATATACCAAATCCACCGCATAATCTTGACAAAGTCCATATTACTAACATGAGAGGACATAGTGACATATTGGGCAGAGGAACATCAATGGTGGATTGCAATTTGGAAAGAAAGGCACAAATATGTGTTAATCGACCAACCAATTCTGGGAAAAATTGAACATATGAGTCACTAATGAATGGGTATCGAGATAATTCTAATATTTTCTTTACACAATTTGCAACATATCCAAATGTTGGAGCGATAACTCGTTCAACTCCAAACACGGAAACTGAACAACATCCTCCACAATAAAGTCCACTAGAGGTTGCCAGGGTGCATGATGAAGGATCAAGACCACATGCTTAATCATATGAACTCACGCCACAACCTCATCATCATCAACAAGATTATGAGTACAATCCACAGTTTTTAGTTCAAGCAGAGAAGATTTTATGAGTAATCTCATAGGTACAGATTTTTGCACACCGGAGTTTGCTTATGTATACATGCAAAGTATGCTCATATCTTCATTTGCATCCTTTAACCAAAGTATTGTTGGTAGTTCTTCCACTAATGACTTTGTGTAAGAAGAAATAGTTGTTGTTCCTGATGAACAAGTTGAATCACAACAACATTGTTGAATACGTCGGCAATCGGCAAGAAAGAGACGGTGGACATAGATGATATTAATTGCTTGCCCTTGTTAATTATATCCTATTTTGTTTGTTGTCAGTTTTCCCTTGTTGCTTGAATGAATAGTAAACAATGCATTAATTCACTGAGCACTATATTTTTCTGATACGAATTGCCTGAACATTTATTTTTTTTCAAGACGATTTGACCCACGTTGCTTGTTTCGAGACAATGTGACTGTATAATGCTTTCTACATGATGATTTAACAGAACACTTTTTTTTCAAATTGTGCAAATAAAATGTAATTAATTAAGACTCAATCTAAACCGTTTATATTGTCAATGCGATCTCAGTCTTTGATATGAGTCACAAGAGACAATAGATCACTTAGTATATATAGCAATAGGGGGGTTAGATGCAACTCAACTCATTTGCTTAAAACATGGACAATGTATCCGCTCTTGTGTATTGCAATGGGGACATGATTCCTACAGATGAAGGGATAATGTTTGAATGTCCTATTGATCCAAAAGTCATCACAATAATTGAGGACATATTGCTTGCTACCTTAAGGAAAACAATTTTTGATACCAATAGAGGCTGTAAAATTTCAATAAATGTTTTTTTTACTGTCAACCAAGCTACGTAGGTGATGGTTCTGTTGCATACAACTGTATGAAGCTCAGACATGATGATGATGTCGGAAAAATATTTTTAATTCACTCTTTAATGGTTACATTGCTATTTTTCGGATATTCATTCATGAGATTTTTAATTTCAGGATCCTATGAAGATTATTAATCTCACTATGAAACGGACAATCATAGATGTAACAGTCGTGCCTTTTGGGTTTTCATTTAAATAAACAAATAAATAAAAATTAATTAGGTCATCAGTTCCTTCACAATATAAAGGAACTTTTAACCCAAAGCAATTTTTACAAAATACCTTCTTTTCTTTTTTCTCTCTAACGCACAAGAACCTTAATAGAGCAACCAGAGGAAGAGTTGTAGAAAGCACCAGAAACGCCACCATTGCTAACGGAGAACGCTTGAGCGACTACATCGAGATAAGGGATGAGTTACTCACGCTTAGGGATTATAAGGAACATGTATAGGGATCTCTAAAGGATCAATTTTGGGTTGTTTCTTTTTTCTGAAATTAAATTCTGTTTTTTTCTAAATTTTTTGCTTCTCATTGTGATCGAATTTCACTCATGAAAAAATTGATTTTTTTTTTACATATGTTTCAAGCTTTTATTTCACGTGAATCATTTACATGTTTCAAGTTTTGATATTTATATATATGGAGTTATATGATTTTTTTATATACGCGTTAATTTTTTATATACGATTCCCTCACGTGAATGGTCAAACCTTAAATTGATTTTTTTCGTATGAGTACTTCTTATGGCCTGGATTTTCTGATTTTGGCATTCAAAGCAGCATCACCCCCTGTGTCCTTTGGTTATAATAATTAACAATATCTGTGTGAGTGTTAGATAGATATAAGTTGTTTTTCAAAATTTTTAATAATCTAAACTGATTTGCAGTGGTAAAAATGTTAATACATTAGAGGCTTCCCTTGAAGGTGCAATATATATGTTTAATACGTTAATGATTGTGCATATTAAATTGGTATGCGAATTGCAGCAATAAATATTTCTTTCAAGGTAAGCCTTTTGGGTTTTTCAAATGTATAATACATGCTTACCTATTAGTTAAATATTTTTGTAGTTAGTTAATCGAGACTTAGAGGTGCATATCGATACTTTATACTTAATGTTTTGATTTGGTTAGTGCGTATATACTACCTAGAATTTATGTTGTTATTAATTAATTGACATTGAAGATGTTATAGTGTTGCTTTGATATGTTTTTGAAAATTATTCGAGTCAATGTATATGTACTGGGTTGTGTCTTATAAATATTGCTATGAATGTATAACATGATATACGAGTATAATTGATGTATGCGATGAATTGTGAGTTTTGAATTATGCAATCACACAACCGTAAGACCCTTTAAGGGTGACGAGTTAATGCATGATGAGTTGTGATGGGTTCCACGGTGGGAACCCGACGAGCTTAATTACTTGAGACACGATGAGTTAAAATAATTTTGGAAAATAATAGAGATTTTGAAAACAATTGAGTAGTTGTGTGCATTGCATAATTCATAGGTAGAGTCTGTGTGTTAAAATATTTTCTAGGTTGGACCTAAATAAGGAGGGAGAGGCCCTGGCAGACTCCTCGGAGTCTAGGCCTTGGGGGTAAATACACTCGGTTTGAGTGCTCCTTGAAGCCTGTGCTGATCCCATATGGTTGAAGCATTCTCACAAAACAGAGTGACCCCGACTAGTCTCCTTATGATTTCACTTAGTGAAAGTGACCTGACTTAACCATTGTGAGACATGTCCCGTCATGTACTCCTAGGCGTTTGACGAGGTTTTTCACTGAAAAATGGTACCACATTGCATGTAAGCTTGAGTCTAGTGTATTTGTTGCATAATGCTTGTGTTTGACTTTCATTGAGTTAACAATTGCAATTTGATGTTATTTTTTGGAGTGTGTGAACTTGAGTGAGTGTGAATAATGTGTGTGATTTTGTGAAGTGATGTTGTTTATATAAATTCAACTCTAAGTATTATATGTTTCACATGCTCTAGTGTTTTATTATACGAATGTGATAACTCATTCTCGGTGTGTGTTTGTGTTTAGGCCGAATGCCATTTTATTTCAGGTGAGCCAACATATGATGAGTTCCATGCTGGAGATGGAGAGGTTTAGTCTGTGCCAGGGAAATGCTCTGAGAAATGTGACATCGGGGCATAGGATTTTATTTCATATTTTATAATTTCAAGAATAATATAATTGTTTTATGTTTTCCGCTTTAGTGTGTCTTCTTTTCTTTCAGAATGGGCGGCCTTGTTTTGAGCCGAGATAATTTTATCAATATTTAAACAAGTTCTATTATGATTTCACTAAGCAAATGTGAACATTTTACCATTTTGAAATGTTTTTATTTAAATGTGTTTTAAAATTTTCAATTAATTCCACATTCTTATCCTTTTATTATATATGTGTGGGTGTGTGTGGCCATTCAAGTTGGTTGTCTTAGTTCTGTGAGATGTAAGTTTATTAACTCTTGTTAATTTCTTGCTTTCTGTGTCGTATAAAGTTTATTTTTTATTGAACTAAATGATATACTCTACAGACAGTTGTGTTTTATCTGTTTCCTCCTCACTCCAAATGTTATTTGGATATTACATTGCACAACGTTGTGAAGGTAATATTTTTGCATTTTAGGTTACCAATAATTTTGGTATTCACAAATTTGCGTCAAGCAATCTATGTTTCATGCGTACAATATGTTGTCATGTGGATTTCATCAATGACTTATCGTTTATGTTTCTTTTATTTAATTTGTTTTGGTAAAATAATTACATCACTTAAATATATGCATTTTTCATACATGTTTAACTAAATT
This sequence comes from Glycine max, assembly GCF_000004515.6. Classification (NCBI taxonomy): domain Eukaryota; kingdom Viridiplantae; phylum Streptophyta; class Magnoliopsida; order Fabales; family Fabaceae; genus Glycine; species Glycine max. The sequence continues at coordinate 15,173,238 of NC_038251.2, read as the reverse complement.
ATATTTATAGTAAGTATTTAAATATATGGATTTTTCTTAAATGTTAGTCTACATAAATTCTATTTTTAATAATTTAATATATATATATATATATATATATATATATATATATATATATAAATTAGTGAACTAAAAAATTAAAACAAATAAAACAAAAAAAAACAGTTCATTGTTAAATAAAAAACCAAACAAAATTATAAATAAAAAAAAAAACTCAACTAAATAATTAAAAAAATAGTTCATTTTTAAATGAAAATCCAAACAAAATGTAAAAGAAATTTTAAATAAACTAAAACAAAAAAATCAACTAAATAATTAAAAAAACAGTTCATTTTTAAATAAAAAAACTAAACAAAATAAAGAAATTATATAAACAAAAAAAAATCAACTAAATAATTTAAGAGAAACAGTTCATTTTTAAATAAAAATCCAAACAAAATAAAAACAATTTCAAATAAACAAAAACAAAAAGACTCAAATAAATAAATAAATAACAAAAAAATAGTTCATTTTTAAATAAAAAAACCAAAGTAAAAAAATTACAAAAAAACATAAAAGTCAAATAAATAAATACAAAAAAACAAAAAAATAGTTCATTTTTAAATAAAAAACCAAAGTAAAAAAATTACAAAAAAACATAAAAAGTCAAATAAATAAATACAAAAACACAAAAAAAAAACACATTTGGACCTACGTTTAAAAAAAATTCCGTATAACACCGATATAATAAGGTGATTACGAAAAAAATGAAAGACATTAAAAAATCGATTTCGTAGGAACCAATTTCTTAAAAAAAAAAAAACCTGAGAGATGAGAAATCAGTTGAGGAGAAATCGATTTATCACTTATGACTAATAATTTGTATCATGGATGTAAATAATTGTTGGCATGTATCATTTGAGTAAATATTTATTTTATTTGTATTATTTGGGTAAAAAAATCTCAAAAGATATCTTTAGTAAAAAAAACTTAAATAGCCTAAATTTCTATTTACTGAAAATATATATATATATATATATATATATATATATATATATATATATACATGTTCTGATCTAGCAATTTGTTTTATTGAAATTATCTTATCCTCACTTTTTTTATTGATTCAAGAAAAAAATTAATCTTTAGAAAAAGAAAAAATAAATAAATGAGGATAATATTATTTTGAAAATTTTGTTTCTGAAAATTTTCCTTCCTTATTTTGTCTACTTAACTAAAAAATATAGGTTTTAAAAAATGTTTTTTTTTTCTTTATGTTCTTTTCCCTCCCGAATACAGTAGTAACATATCCTCCCTCTAGGGTGGAAATGAGTCGAGCCAAGCCAAACTTTACTAGGCTTGAGCTCGGCTTGAATTAAATATGTAAGACTTGAGCTTGGCTCATTACCTATCATAGACTTTTTTTTAAGGCTCGGTTCGGTTTACATAAAAGTCTGGTTTGACCCACAAGCCTATTTAAAAGCTTGCTTAAAGACATTTTTGATTAATTAATTATTTTAAAACCTAGTGAAATACTAACTAAAAAAAGAAACTGATAAAATTTCGTATAAGTAATGTACAAATCCAAAAATAATTGATAAACAAAATCATATTGAATTCAAGTCATTAAAGCACAAAGTATATCAAAAGAAAATAAAAGAGCATAATATTAAAAAATGTATGGATTAGAGATGATTTAACAAAAATTATATTAAATATTTTGAATATATAATTATATTAAATATTTTTTAAAAAAATATGTCTACAATAATTTCATCTTAGTCTACTCAAGCCATATCTTATATACTATTGATCGAGACTGTACCCGAATCAAATAAACATTAAAGATGCAGTATTTAGGAAGTGATCTTAGGTCGTCTTTTAAGGAGCAATGGTCAACCAAACGTTCATAACAGATAGTAATAAAACAGTAACAAATTGGGGGGTTGTTTGTTTTTGTAAATTAAACAGGAAGCAAATTTGAATTAGAAAATAACAGAATTAAAACATTTTCCCCCTTGATTCACAAGCAAGTCTCTTATCCTAGGTTATGAGAATTTATCCTTAATCAGTTCAACCACTTAATCCAACCCTAAATTAAATTACTAAGCGAAAATTAACATAAGGTTGTCATTATGTGATTAAACAACACATACACCAATTAATCATGAACGAAACTGATCATTAAGCATGAACGTAAATTAAGCGCAAAGACAATTAATCAAGCACTAAGCATGCATGGATTAATAGCAACAAATACAAAGTAATTGGTGAAGAGGAAAAATTGATCAGTATTCAATAGTAATAACAAAACCTCAAAGAGAGTCGTGCTTGATCCTCAAGAGAAAACAATGCTAAAGACTTAGCCTTCCATTAATCAGTAGAAACGAAACTGTAGATTGAAGTCGAAACGAAATTGTAGAAAACGAATTTTATTCTATGTGAACAGTGTGCATGAATAGTAATAAAAACTGGAATTCTAAAATCCTAGAATTATTCTTCTCTCAAAAAAAAAAACTTCCTAAACTAAAACCTTGGTGCTATTATATAGGTCCTCAGCCCCAAAGCTCACAAATCTATTTTAAGTCCAAACCCATAAACGAAATAAAATAAAATCTGGACAAGATAAGATAAGATTGGATGAAATAAAATCTAGACGAAATAAAATCTAGATGGAATAAAATCTGGATAAAATAAAATCTAGATAGAATAAAATCTGGATAAAATAAGATTTGATAAAATAAAGTTATTATTATTATTATTATAAGTTAAACAAGCCGGCTTGTGAAGCTTAATAAACTTTTTTTATAATTTGAGCTTGATCTTTTTTATCTAAAAAGACTTTTTAAAAAACTTGAGCTTGACCTTTATAGTAAACAAGCCGAACCGAGCCCGAGCCGAACCGAGTCTTACATAGGCCGAGCCAAAAACCCTCAATAAGCTGTTCGGCTCATTTCCACCCCAGGCTCCCTCCTACCAAACAAAAGGGTAAAAGGCTTTAAATTCTCGTCAGTCTCAAGCTGTACTGCTGAATTTTCTTACAAAAATCCGAAAACTCTACATTTGGGATTGTGGGCTCCACCACGAGGAGTGGGCCCATCTCCCTGTTTTTTTTAAATCAAATCCTAAACATTTTATTTTTAAAACACTTCTCCAATCGATATGACTTGTCTTGGCTCTTTAATGGCTTTATCCCTTCCAATTGCAGATTTTTGTAACCATTTGGCAGTTCAAGAAGCAAAAGCAACACATATACAAAACTGCTTATTTTTAAAGTTTTTTTCCCTCTCTAGAAGCATAAAGCTACCTTCCTATTTTCCTTTTCCTCCATGAATACTTCACTTGATAGCTGGAAAAAGGAAAGATTATAACAAGTTATGAAAATGCCCCATCATCTTTATGAATGGTGTTGTAAATTTGTAAATTTATTTAAAAGGTTTACATTTTACCATGTTTAAATCTTAGAATTAAAATATGTACTAATGACTATTTATTGATTGATTTGTTTTTCTTAACCGTAATTTTCATTCTAACTGAGTCATGATTGTTTCGTTGACACATTCATTTTCATTAACTACAAAATATACTCCATATATAATATTTATTCTCAAGTTTTAAAATTGCAACAGTGATATGGCTGAAAAGTTGTACTATTTCATTGCTTGATGCCCCCTTTACATGTGTTTATCTCTAACTTGTTCTGTTTGCCCGTGTTTATATCATGGAACATTTTGTATTACCTATAAATCCTTAAAACAATGATATTTGACACATCTTTCATTTTACTTTCACCTTTTCCAATACTGTTAAATATCTATTTATTCACACATCTCATCCACACTACGAGAAGTTGCCGAAGGATTGTTCTTCATTTAGAATGAGTTTTCTTCTTTGCATTTCCCTTGAATTTGATTGTTTTTCTCAGTTTTTATTGAATTGATATTGTTGTTCGAGCCTTATTTTAATTTTTGTGATGATCTTACCATGCTTCCATAGGTTGGGATATAGGATGGTATTCTGCTTGGGATATGTTTGATTATATACCTCTGTTAACTTCACTTTAAACACTAAACGGAATTCTATTACAAGAATGAAGAGTTTTTTGTTTTCCCGAGAGAAACGGAGAGTTTTGTAATTAGTAACGTCTAAATTTGGAACTTGGTATATTCTTCAAATTTTCTATGATAACTTAATTTATATTTATTGTTATTGTCCTTTGAAAAGAGGAAAACAATTATTTTACAAAAAAAAAAAATTATACCCACAGGATGCAAGTAAGCAGTGATTAATTTTTATCCGAAATTATAAGTACACATAAAATGAGTATTTTCCTTTCAACACGATTTATTTTATGTCCAAGAGTCAACCAGGATTCAAATCCTAAACCAGTTAAGACACATAAACTGTTACCACATGTCAATCATTGTTTACCTAAATCTAAATTTTCAATCACAAAATAAAACAAATAACAGAATATGGATGATCAAGCCATACAAAGCATGGGGATGTTCTCCATGTCTTGAGAAATTGTCCTCACTCCCGCAAGGTGTGGATGCGTATGGGTATATCCTCTCCTAATTTTTTGAATTGTTTGGATGTGAAATGGTGGCCCCTCGCACATGCTAACGAACAAGGATGCTACCTTGTTGGCATTGACATTGTGGTGAGTCTGGCGATGGCGGAATGCAAGCATTTTTTTATTTTGATGGGTGGAGTATTCACTATGTTGTTTGTATGATTTACATGTCGGAGGTGGAAAGCAAGAATTTTTTGCGGAAAGCTGAGCTACGGGATCATAATTCTATTTGGCACCCCTCGTTGCACCCATATGTAAAGATTAATGTCGACGGGAGTTGGAATGAAGCTAATTACGAGATGGGTGGTGGTGGTGTGGACAATGTGGGAAGATGGTTGTTCGATTATAGCATAAATCTTGGTTTCAGAGATGCCTTATTAGCCGAGCTGGGTGGAGTTTTGGTGGGTTTAGAATTTTGTTGGGAGAGAGGGCATGAGTCTGTTGTGTGTGAATCAGACTGCCTGCATGTCGTTTCCATGTTTGAGTGCAGCCAACATCAGCATGATGAGCTTCGTGCGTATAGGAGGTTGATTTAAGATATTAGAACATGGACGTTGAAGGATAAGCAAGTCAATCTGGTTGTTGTGCCTACGGAGTGCAATGGTATTGCTCATATGCTTGTTGGTTGGGGTTCTACGGGGCAAGATATTGATTTACAAAGGGATCACGTACCCACCTTTTTCTATTTGTTGGAGCTATGAGATGTGACTCTTTGTCCGCCCATTAGCTATTGTTCTTTTTTTTTTTTTTTTTTTTTTCTCAATACCAAAAAAAACCCATACAAAGCAAGAAATATAGTAGTACAACACTGATATTGGAGAATAAAATTGGATTAAAGATAACATAGAAGTTAGTTTAGCTACTCATAGACATGTGTAGGCAAAAAAATTCATGAAGAAATGAAGAAGGAAGATGAAGGAGCCATAGGAGAGCTTCCACCCACCACCTTTGTATTCTCTTAGTATTTCCTAGGTCAAAAAATCGAGATACGACATGGTGGGAAGACCTATATTATTTTTGTCTCCCTTTTAATGTCAATTTTTGTTTTTGTTTTGTAAGACTAAACATTAATGCTAGATAATGAATCACTACTACAAAATACAATTTTAACATCAGTTCTATAAGGCTTTTAACATTTGTTTTGAACTGATGTTGTATTGAGCGATGTTGAAAGTGAGAAACTCTCAACATCGGTTTATAAACCGATGTTAAATATTGAATTTTACATCAATTCTTGAAACAACTGATGTAAAAAGCATTGACCCAAAAGAAAATAATTGACTTGTTTACATCGATCCTGCTTAAAATCGATGCACAAAGGACATTTTCAACATTGGTTTTAATTAAAATCAATGTTAAAGTATACTTTTTACATCAATTTTTAATAGATTTGGCATAGAGAGTCATTTGTAAAAAAAAAAAAAATTGGCTCTTTTTTGTATTCTTCCTTCTCCTCTAGATCTACCGTACACAAGACTCTAACTTCAAAATAAGAAAAAAATATGGACTCTAACTCCAAAAGTATAAGAACTTCACTAAATAGGTCCAAATTGCAAACTAACATAGTAAGGAACAACTTTATAAAATGATGTATAATGGAATACATATATTGAGAACATGAAGAAAACATGGCCATCAAATTCAAAACACCTATTTCAAAACCAAGAATCAAATAAAGTAATCTAATTTATTTGAATATAAAGGTTATGAAACAAGTATTAAAAATGCAACAACAATAATAGCTTTCCTATACTTCTTATGCTAGACATCACCCACAACAAAAACTCCATCAACACTAGTCTTTGTGGTCTCAATGTACAAGGATCAATATGAAAGATTAATGGCTCTTAGATGAAGCTGAAATACACTGGCTTGGTGAAGGCATTTACATTCTCTGTTGCAATCTAAGTCCCTCATAATGAAAATCCATCCCTCCTATGCATATATTAAAATTAGAGTAATATTTTGAAATGAGGGAAAGCAAGCATGATTAAGTATCAATAACTTTCTAATAGAAAAATACAAGAAAAAAAAGAGAAAGAAACATAAAACTTAGTTTGGTTCAATTGTGTAAACAAATGTTATACCTGATGCAACTTATCAATGAACTTTTTGGCATTAGCAAGTGTTATTGTTGTTGTTATCTCCTCATTTGTTGCACCTTCTTTCCTGTATGCTATGTTTTTTTTAATACTAGCTGTAAATAGGATAGGTTCTTGACCAACAAGCCTAATCTGTTCTTAATTATTTTTTTATATTGTTTTCTAATCAAAATTAAAATTTTATCTCGATAATGATAACCTATGCAAACCTAGACTTTGAAAAACACTAATTTTATAGGAGAATAACATCAAAATCAATAAAAGAGTTTTATTGATAAATAATATACCTGATCCTACAAAACTCCATCCATGAAGAAAAACACCAAGAACGGGTAAATGCAATTGGCTCCAGTTCCAATGTTAAATCCCCTGACCTTGCCATCACTTGAAACAATGTTTGGAATAATATTTGATGAAAGATGTTGAAGCCAATGAATGTAGTTGCACCTATTGGGCACAGTTGGATAAAGGTGTCCATCAGGAATCCATCTAAAAAATACATTTCATCAGTAATCTTGGATGGAAAATTTTGATTGATCTACAGAGATTAGTTTTCTTACTACAATTGTCGTTATCTGGCTACAATCACCCACTCAACAAGAGATGTTAAAATAAAAGACTGCATGAAAAAGAAAAGATAATATTACATGTAGTGCAAATGTGGTTATTTTCTCAGTCAAATAAATGATGCAAAAGTTGTACTTGCCTCAAAAAATATTGGTGTACAAAATCTTGAAAAGAAACGCTAAACTGAAGTTTTCCCTTGTCCACCATCCAAATTTTCTTCAACCTAGTTAACAAGATTAATAAATTCTTAGCATGTACCAAATTTGAACTGAAGATTAAAATATATAAAATAATTGAACCAATTAATATGAGTATAGAATCCCTGCCAGCTGCAACATGTTTAAATGAGCTTCTTTCGCCATGGCAAGTGACCGAGAGGTGTAATGGGGAAACCAGGAAACTAAAATTGGAAAAATAAAGAAGCAAAACAACTAGTATCTATGTGAAGGAAGACACTAGCTCTTGGCATATTTTAACATGAGTACTAGAAACGCACGCTTTAACACACTACTTCCAACACACTCTAATTGTTTAAAATTTATTGAAAACTACAAAATCATGAGTGGATTTCAATAAATAAGGAGTGAGACCAATACAATTTTGTGATTTTCAACAAATTTCAATCAATTAATAGTGTGTTTCTTGCATTTCTCTTTTAACATTAGTGAAGGCCATCATCAATATTTTCCTATAAAGAGTAATAAAAACATACTTTTTCCATTTCCTTCTTCTGTGATGATTTTGAATCTGATGATGTCATGCAATGTAAAGTAACCTTAACCCAAATAAATCGTAAAGAATTGCAAGTGACAAAAAATGGATAGAGTTAGCTTCATCGTCTTACACAAAAATTGAACTTGTAGACTAGAGAAAAAACCATCAATAAACACAATAGAAATTTGGAAATAAGTAAATCACTAAGGTATAAATGGCAATCCAAAAACAAATGGCTCACTATTTGTTGAGTAAAGTACATAATTATGACTTATAAAACCACAATTTTTTTTTACATCTATAGCATCACAATAGATCTTGACCAAAAGACCTCGTACACATAAATAAAAACACCTAAATTACCACAGTCACTCTCATAGTTTCACTTTTCATAACAATAGAATAGGGTTTAAGCGTGAGTTTGGAGTTACCAAAACGGGATGTCTAATCAAACTGTTGAGAACTGCGAATTTACTAGCACCCTACAAAAATTGTAATTGAAGTGAGTGATGAAAAATGATGATGCAGAAGAAGAAGAAGAGAAACACGAAGAAGTGGAGACTTACAACATTTTTTAGTGCAACGATCTTGAGGAAAGTGGAAGTCTTTAGGAATTGGAGGATTCGTCATCGTCTTCGTCGGGGAGGAGTGTCATGGCTTGGCGCATCAAATCAGAGAGTTCTAACAAGTCCTCAATCGCTGCCATGGATGAATCAATCAACGGATCCTAAACGGAGAATTTGTCGTCGAATCGAAGGAACTCGCACTTGCTGGTTAGGGATCAATTGAAATTGAGCCCTAAAACAGAGATTTGGCTAGTAGGATCTAGAGGAGCAAGGTATGAATTAGATTTCTGAGTTTCTCTCTCTAGAACTCAACAAATGGGGGTTTCATCTTTACTACTGTATTCAATTTCTGATACAAAAATTTCAAAAAGCACACACTCTTTCTTTTTCTCTCTCTTTTGTGCGTTTTGAAATGGCATTAGTCCCGATCATCTTGTCTTGTCTTTTTATTTTGAACCGTGTCTGGGGGTTAGAGGAAAATCAATGTCAAGAATGAAGGGAAAAGTTTGGGGTGGGAGAAGAGGTAGCCACTGTAGGATTAGGGAGAAGAGGTAGCCACTGTAGGATTTGGGAGAAGAGGTTGTGGTAACAGAGGGGTTTGGTTTGAGGGTTTGGGCAACAGAGAGAGGGAATGAAAATTTTTGAGGGAGCTAGGGGAAGGAATGGCGTGACAAAGTGAAATTGATATTAGAATAAAACATTGACGACATCACTTTAAAAAACCTGATGCTAAGCGAAAAATACCAACATCAATTTTATGAAAATAAGGGAAACTCACAATTGTTATTTTATAATTGATGTTAATAATAACACTTTATTTACAAAAAATACTATTATGTTTATGTTAACATCAGTGTTCATGAGAGCTGATATTAAGTGGCTGACGTTAAATCCATATTTTCTAGTAGTAAATATTAGGCCTAGTGTAGTTGTTTTCAAGCTAAGCCTAACTTCACGAATTAAAATGATGTTTTTTTTTGGAACTCTATACCCGGATATACATATAAATAAATAAAACATATAAAAATTCAGATAAACAAATTCATGTGGGTAAAAATTTCACATTCACTTCACTATTATCAAATAAAACTTATTAAAAGCATATCTGGCTCAGAACAAGACCGTCAGAGTTTATAAAAGAAATTTTGTTAAATCGGTGAGGTAAAATAAAATAAAATAACATCATGCAATTAAAATAAAAATTCATCCCCAATGTTAGATCCTATCATAGCATTGTGTCTCAGTGTCTTCTAGCATGAGGTTCTTTAAAGTCATCCACCTAATCATAATCATCTGCTCCCATGAACACAAGATTTGAGATCATCAGAGGATCTAAACACAAATAGCACACAGAGAGTGAGTTATTATATTTCTAAAAAAATATATAAAAATAAACAAAGACATGATCAAAATAAATTATAGAAGTATTTATAACATAGCTCAACTTAATACAATCTCTATCACTTCACCACTCTATCATTTAAAATTTATTTTTCAATCACCAATCACATTACACATGAATCACACACTCGAGTCAAGATGTAATAACACTCATTAATTTCATAATGAACAATTAGCAGGCGTTGTGCAACAATTATACTAAGACTCAAGCCTATATGCAATGTGGTATCACGTTAGTGAAAAATCACACTTGGGCGCTTAAGAGTACATAACAAGACACACCACACAATGGGTATGTCAGGTCACTCTCACTAAGTAAAATCATAAGGTGATAAGTCAATGTCACTCTTTTTTACGAGAATACTCCAACCATATGAGATCAAAATAGGCTTAAAGGAGCACTCAAATCAAGTGTTTTTACCTCCAAGGCCTAGACTTCGAAGAATCTGTTAGGGCCTTATCTTCCTGATTCAGGTCTAACCCATAAAACAATTTTTACACGTAGACACTGTTCGTGAATTATACAATACCCTCGATCTTACACTTGTGTTTCAAACACGTTTAACACATTGTGCTATAATTTAACACTTTAGGTTCCTAACTAGGAATTCTACATCTTCCCTTTAACACTACGCATAAACACTTTTCTCAAGATAAATATCAGTCGGGTTGTTGTATAATTCACAGCCCACAACACAACTATTGTCACATCAAGTGTTAACCACTCACTTATTTACAACCAAATTTCATGTCCATAATTTTAACATCTCACAATGTCAAAATCCACCATCACATGTTTGTGTGTATCTCACAGATTAACACATGTTCAACTTTGTACTTATACTCAATCTCAATAAAAATGTTATAATCTCAAAGCAACATGTTATCCCATAATTCTTCACATATTCAATTTACCACTTATACACAATTTCATGATCCCAATATAACTATTTATCATGCTAATCTTATCCAAAACACAAACAAATTATACAAAAATGTTTCTCAGAACATGGAGAGTAAAACCCCTCAAATAATTTCACATAATCATACAGGAAGAATTATAATGCAATAAATATCCCCAAATAAACCTCAATTTGATCCTCTAAAGACCCCTACACATGTTCATTCTAACTCCAATTACGATAAATTCATCTCTTACCTCTAAGCGGACTCACGGATGTAGTCCGATAGTGATAGCGGCATCTCTAGTGGTTCTGTGAGACTCCTCAAGTTTTTCCTCTAATTGTTCTGCTAGGATTTCCAAGCATTACAGAGAAGGAGAAGAGATTGTAGCCTCCATTTCACTGTCAACGTGAGAAATTAATTTCTCGCTGCAAAAACATCATTTCGCAAATCCCAACCGTGAGAATGTGCAAAAATGAGTTTCAAAAGTGGTGTCCATTTCACGACAATCCAACGGTTAACGAGTCCGAGATCGTAGTTTTATTGGGACAGACTTGGGTGTATGCAGGAAAAGAGAAAACTCAGCGCGAGCCCATTTCTTCTACCAAAGACATTAAATCGAAAATCCCAATGGTGGGTGTGAGCGGAAATAAGTTTTGAGCCTCGTGTTCAAATTTTACGACAATCCAACGATTAACGAGTCCGGGATCGTCGATTTACTGAGACAGGTTTGAGTGTATGCGGAAAATAAGTTCTGAGCCTCGTGTTCAAATTTCACAACGATCCAACGATTAACGAGTCAGGGATCGTCGATTTACTGAGACAGGTTTGAGTGTATGCGGGAAAAAGAGAGGGTTTTGAGAAAGGAAGAAGGGAAAACGAATTTGATAGAAATGGAGAGCATATAGACGTGTCATAAATGTAAAAAGTAACATCTATTTATAGTTAGGGTACTCTAGGCCTATTATTTACTCTATTTTTTTATTTTATAATTTGATATAAAGAAAATCTATTTTAGTCTCTGTCAAATGAATAAATAATTTTTTTTTCTAAAAACATATATTTATTTTATTTATCTTAAAACTATTATTTTAAATAATAAAACTATTTCTCTTATTTATTTAATTACAAAAAATTTATTATTTTTCTAAAATTTTATTTATTTTAAATAAATCATTTTTAATTTATTTCATGAAAAATGAGATGTTTCAGGAATGGCCACACTAAGTGCAATAGTCATGATGCTTAGAGTTAACTTTGACTTGCTTTCTATTTGAATCATGCAAAACGTTGATGAAATGTCACTAAGCATGATCCCTACAAAAAAATATTTCTCTCTAAATCTTATGTGTTGAGTGTCATATAGACTATACTTAGTGCCAAAAAGCAAATTTTGCTTCAAAAAGACTTAAAAAGATGTTTTCTTTTAAAAACTCACAATTACAGTTAATGATTTACATTAGAAATTTACATCAATTCTTGAAAAACCAATGCGTAATGTGAGACAATGACATTTTTATAATATTGTGATAAATATTTTAGATCGTTTTAATGTCTGTTTGGTGGCAAAAGGCTACACTCATGCATTCAAACATGACTACATGGACACTTTTTCTCCTGTGGCCAATATGACATCTATTATACTCTTACTCTCTATTGTAGTCATTCATCATTGGCCCCTTTTTTCAGCTGAATATTAAAAATGTCTTCTTGCAAGGTGATCTTGAGGAGGAAGTATACATGGAACAATCACTTGGTTTTGTTGTGCAGAGGGAGTCCTTCACAATGGTTTGTTGGCTTCATAGGTCCTTGTATGTGCTTAAACAATCCCCTCATGCGGGTTTGGAAATTTTGTTCAATTGTGCACTAATTTCCTATGTTGACCACTCGATATTCTATCACTATTCATCACATGGATGCATCTTCCTCTTTGTGTATTTTTGTTGACATCGTCATCATCAAAGTGATCAAGATGGTATAATCCAACTAAAGCAATACCTCTTACGTTAGTTCCTAACTAAGGATCTTGTTGAGCCTTGGTACATCTTAGGCATTGAGGTAGCTCAGTCCAAGGATATGATGATCTCTCAAAGAAAATATGCCTTTGAAACCCTTAAAAAAATTGATCCACTGAATGTCAAACCTATGGACACCCTTATAATCCTAATGTGAAACTCCCACCCAATTAGGGAGAGTCCCTGTCAAATCGAGGGAAATATAGGAGGTATGTTGGAAAACTAAACTACCTCACAATTACTCATCCAAACATTGCTTTTGTAGTTAGCGTGGTAAGCTAATTCTTTGACTCTCCTCACTAGGATTATTTTAATGTTGTAATGTGAATCCTAAAATACATAAAAAAAAATGCTTCAAGCAAAATTATTTATGAAGATAAAAGACATGCTCAGGCAGTGGACACTCACATGCTAATTGGGCAGATTCACTTATTGATAGATGATCCATTTTTGGATATTGTGTAATAATTTGATGAAACTTGATATTCTAGAAGAGTAAGAAGCAAAATGGCATAGCAAGATCTATTGCTGAAGCTAAATAAAAGGGTTAAGGCTTTTGTAACGTGGGTTTATTTCTAAGCTATTATGTTAATATATATTTACCTATGTTACTTTTTGGAAGTGTCAATTATTATATCTTGGAAGATTTTAGTAGCATCTCGGGCGAGGCCAATAAATTTTAAATAAAGTTAACTCATTGACATCTTAAGCTATTTTTCATCATCTTTCCAACAATAGATCCAATCCTTTATTATTATTTTTTTTGAACATTTTTACAAGACAAATATTAAATAGTGTCACTAAGACGTTGACTAAGAAATAAAAAAGAAAATGACTTTTAGCTGCTCATAACTTTTTTTTTACTATCCTATAATCTCCATAATGAATATTTTTTTTTTAATTTCTTAGACAATATCTTAAAGATACTTGTTAGGAAAGATTTTTTTTCTTGAATATCAAACAAATACAAGTTAAATTATCATTTTATTGCCCATGCAACTCAGGCAAAAGAAGAGAGCTTATCATAATCTGTATTGGCAATTGGTAATTCTTTAAGATTGGTGATTGTAAAATTAGGAATCAAACTTTTGTACAAAGTTTGACTATGAACATTTCACTATCTTATTTTTTTCTAAATATTATCAAATTCATGTGACAACCAATATGACAACATATATAGCTTCAGAGTTTCGTTCCACTAACAAATAGCATTTTGTGCCAAATTAACTCCATGTTACATAAACAAGAGAAAAAGAAGTCACCAACTTGCCATGGCATGTAGCTGCTATAGATTTGACTTGGAGGAGGGGCGGTGAGAAAGGATGAGGATCAGATGAGATTGTCACGTTTGTTAGACGAATACTCAGCCACTTGATAACCGACATTGATGTAAATGCTTAACTAGGGATCCATTTATTACATGTTTCTTGGGCACTAATATATATCTTGCATGTCTCTTGATAGTGATAGATAAGGTATATATGTGTCCTTTTTAATTATCTATCTACTATGATTCTGATCAAAGAAAGGGCTAAAAAACTTTTAATCGATAAAGGATTCGTTTCCACCAAAATTGCATGATCGTCAAAGGATCCCAGTCACCACTCATCTTTTCTAAAACCAAAATGCTGTCGGAAAGTCATTCACTTCACTAGGAATTTAGACAATATCGTTTATTTCATATAAAAGTTTATTTAAAATCATTTTGTCCTAAGAAAACACATCAAACTAACAAAAAATAGTTTAATTGGCAAGAAACAGGCTCATAATAAAAAAAACATGTGAGAGTTTATTGGTGAGTAGGTATTTTCGGAAGCGTTTTTTAAGTGTTGAAATCTGCCTAAGTCATGATGAACCTCTGAGATCCAACAACAAAATGCACTCTGCTCTTTTTCTTTATTTTTGTCTTTTTTAAATAGATTTACCGGATGCTATATTGTTGGTGATCGTATGAGTACTATATTATATTGTCTGTTTCTTTTTTTCCTCCATCCTATCTGCAAATCTTTTTTGTCCCAAGAACTTACACTCACGTGTGTGCATATTTTGATCGTTTGATCTTAAGTCTTTATAGATGTTTCCCAATTTGACATTATTGTAAGAGATTAAATAACCCTGCAGGTACGTCTTGAGTTATTATACGAAAAAGGATATCATTAATTCACAAGCAATTTTGGACTAAGCTATATTCGATAAAATTAACTAAAAAATTAACCGAAAGTTAAAAATTGAGAAATTAACTTGTTACATTATAAGTATTTGATAAAATTAACCATTAAAGTGACTCAAAAATATGAAATGACATAAAAATAATAAAATTATATTTTATTTTAAAAAAAAATAAGAAAATTGAATAAACACATTGAGGATAAAAATAAAAATATAAAAAATTAAAAACTAGTATTTTAAAAAATATTATTTCAAATAGTATTTTAAAAAAATACTAAAAGTTATTAAAATAAAATTTATTTACCAAACAATAAAATAAGTTTTTTAACTAGTAAAAAAAATTAAAATTAGTTAAAATATCTTTTCATGATCTTAATCTACTTTCAAATTTTCAGCCAAAAGCTCCCGCCAAAACATTTTAATTAAGGTTTAAAATTAATTAAAATAATTCAAATCAAATTTTAATATACTAAAAATTGCGTGTGAGAATGAGCTACGTACTCACTTATGGATAAAATTTAAAGTATGAATCGCTTCAAAATAATCGGTACGGAAGCTTATTGATTTTGAGCAATTAGTCCGACAATAATATAACTGAAAAAAAAATCAATCACATAAAAAAATATTTTATATATTTAACAAAATATTTATTGTATTAATATTCATTGAATAATCTTTCAAAAAAAATCGTTGAATAATTTTAATTATTAATTAATTGTACAAAATATAGCGGTAATTTAATCAACAATACTTATTTATACTGCCATAGTCCAACTAGCAATATATTATTTATTTATGTGGATTTTTTTTTAAAATGGACATTTAATTTCTATTCACGGTTAATAATGATTTCTTATACTAATATCTAATATAACAAGTCTGGTTATATATAATAGCAATAAAAAAAAGTCTGGTTATAATAACCATTTCATCAAATTCACTAAAGAATATGACACGATATCATTAACTAATTACTCAATAGCATAAATAAATTTATAATTGCAACTGACCAAAATTAAAATCTATTTATTTTTAAATTAAGGCACAATCGTTGATATCCTTTTCTGTAAAATAATACTAATCAATATTGATCAAAGGCTTTCCCTATGTTTGGATGGAGCAATTTAGCAAATAAATTCAGTTTTTCAATGAATTTAAAATGATTCATGATAAAATAGCTTGTTTGGATAGAGTATTTAAAAGGAGATTGAATTTCTGATATTTTTATGAATCATTTTGATTGAATAAAATAGTGAGATTTCAAATTCTCTCAAAAAATATAGAATTTGAAATTCTTTTTTCGGAGATGCTCACTCTAACTCACGTTCTTACTTGCGACTCTTTTTCGCTCAACACTCACAACCACAGGTGACCAAAGTTTTTACGGCCGATATTGACATAAGTTGTTTTTCACTGATGTTGACCGAAGTTTTTCCGGTCAGAATTTTTTTGTATGATGTCAACCAAAACTATTTTTTGTCGATATCGACTAAGTTTTTTTTTAGATGATGTTGGTTAAGGTTATTTTCTCACTGATGTCACTCATGGAAAATTTTTGCTAATTTTTCAATTGATGTTGACCAATGATTTTTTTTGCTAACGTTGGCTAGATTTTTTCTACTGACATCGGTCATGACTAACTTTTGAGTAAACGCCTGTTAGGGTTTTTCAGCTGACGTCAACTAGGTTTTTCCAGCCAACATCAACCTAAGCTTATTTTAGTTAATATCGGTTAAGGTTATTTTTTAGCCGATGTTAGCTAGGGTGTTTTGGCTAATGTCAACTAGATTTTCTTAGCCGACGTCAGTTAAGATTTTTTTGCTAACATCGATTATGATTTTCTGACTGACATCAGTCAGAGCTATTTCTTAACCACATATCACTTTTGGTGAAAGATTAGGAAATTTTAATATATTTCCCTTTTATTATTCACTAAATATAAACCAAATATGTTAATTTATTTATCCTAATCATGATGTGAAAAAGATATCTAATGTTCTGTAAACCCAATAACCATGTGCATCATTCTTTATATGGATTCCAATAATTCAACATACATCATCATAACCTGTCCATTGAAAACGATATTTGACACTGTAATTACGAGTTATTATCCATGAAATACTTACATAATCAAGTCTTCATTATACATATAAAACTATATCTTTCACTATCAAAAAATAAGAGAGTTCCCCAAAGTTTAAAATTAAAACTTATCATACTTCAATGCATCGTAAAGATATATTGTTAGCTATATGTGTTTTGTTTGGTGGTTTAGATACTTTTTTTTTTCCTTTCAGAAACTTGTGATTGGTAAAGTTGAATAGAGAGACAAATTGAGTCAGACATAAATCTGAAACAAATTAAGGAAATTCCTATATATTATGATGTCCTTCAAGTAAAGGTACACATATGAGGCTTTAAGTTCAACAAACATACTTTTTCCTACCACCAACTTCACAACTTTTCATCCAATAATATTTTCACAACATTAATTTGGGTTTGTTTGTAAAAATTATAATTAAAGCAAATAAAATCACCGGCATAATATTATTGGAGATAATGGAGTGAGAAATTATGCTTTCAAACCGAAATAATTTACTATACTCACTACTAGAAAAATCACTTTTAAAGTCGGTTATTTTTTTCATTTTACGACGGTTTATAACCGTCATAGAAAGTAAGACTTTCTACAACGGTTGTGGTGAAACCGTCTTAGTAAGCACATATGATGACATCACTTTTAACGACGATTATCAGATAATCGTCTTAGAAAGTTTTGGATACTATAACAGTTTTTGACAGACCGTCTTTGTATGTATCTATATGCAATGCCTTTCTACAACGGTTATTGGATAACCGTCGTAGTTTGATGGACATACTAAGACGATTATAAATAACCGTCATAGTATTTGTTATTTATTTATTTATTTTTTAATAGAATGTCTTTCTACGACGGTTATCACATAACCGTCGTAGTATTGGCGACTTTTTTTTTTGAAATTTTTTTGGTATAATTTTTTTTTGCTTTATTGTATCTTTAATCATTTTCAACATTAATGGGAACCAAAAGTATTATAATCATGTTGATTTTCAACATAAATAAAATCATTTAACTACAACAACAAATGTGAAAAAATCAATATATATATATATATATATATATATATATATATATATATATATATATATCCATTACAATACAATTTCTAATAGGAATGCATGTATGTAATAAGTTTTGTTATTAACAATATTAAATTGAAAACATCTTGCCTAAATCTCTTGGTCTCACTTTGTATGTCCATAAAGGTTGGGTTTGTTGTCTATGTTTTCCTTATGACTCTCCAACATGGCGATGTTCGTTCCTCCGAGGCGGTGGTTGATCCTCAATGTCTTCCAATCTAACCCCAGGATCGGCTGTCAACACTACTTGTACCCATTCCAAATCCCCTAAGAATATAACTTGGAAAATTAGGATTCCAATATTGACAACATCAATAGTATTTGTATCATATCATAAATAAAATAATGAAAGTTCAAACTGAAACAGAGTAGACACAAAGTATTTGTGTACCATGAAGGGCCTCATTATGAATGAATTCCTTGGCCAACCCATCACCCAAGGTAGAGAATCTTAACCAACGTAGTACTTAACTCCCTAACTTATAAATTATTAGACAGTCATGGACCATTTGTTCATAGTTTTGACCAATCTTTAAGTGACATAAACAAAATTTTCAAATTAAAAGAAAAGATTAATAAGACTTAATTTACATCATTAAAGCTGAGCAGTAAGCACCAAAAGACAATAACATTTCCATCATTCGATAGATAACATTCCCTAGTGCAAAGAGTGATAAATCATTACATAGGACATATTAAGTGTTGAAATTAAAAGGCACAAAAGTTTGTAGTCTCAGAAGAATAACAATATTATGAATAAGTATGACAGAACTGAAGAAAAGTTGGCTTTCTTTGTTTGTTTTACTTGAAGGTAAAAATTTATACTTTACTAAAAAAGAATAAGAAAATCTTGATGATAGCAATTACAATAACAAATTCCATCTTTTGGAGGAGGGTAAAAAACAGAGAGAATCTAAGGATTAAGATAACATACACAATATATATATATATATATATATATATATATACACACACACACACACACACACACACACACACACACATACACACACATTCAAGGAGACACTAGAGAATATTAGAGTACTAAAGAAAATCAACATCAATATAGCAACAATTTAGAGGTGCAGCTTGGCAAGGGCACATGATCTAACAATTCTACCAATATTTTGTCTATGTATGTATCCCGTATCAATCCCCTATGCCATTATATATATTATTATGCATATGCATATGCAAATGTAAGCAAATAAAATTGCATATGGAATATGTTCTAATTGGGATTTGAGCATGGGATTTGGTGGAAGGGATTGTTGAGTCTACAAAGAGTTGACCATGTGATAAAAGAACCTTTCTTCGACTTGCAAAGCGACCACGCCCGTTTGGCTGCATTCATGCGGTCTAGTATGTTATTATTTCCTACACTCCTTCCCTTGGTTATTTCTTTTTTCATCCTTTTGTCCTCTCCAAAATTGACCTTTTTGTTGAACAAACTATCAACTAAGCATATGGTAGACTGAACTTTAGCCAATGTAACAACATTGAAAGTAAAGTGTGATAACTAAAAATAAACGTGTTAGCAAATCACCGAGGAGTAGTTGTTTTCTTGCAGTTGTTAGCATTATCAACTTATGGCATAGGACTTGTATATGCACAAGTGACAAAATAGGGAGCAATTTGGACAGCACAAGCAATAAAGTCACAAGCTTCAAGCCATTAGTCAGTAGCTTAGACCTTTACCAGTCAATGATACAGGAAAGGAAAAAGGGCAACAAGAAATTTCCAATTAGACAAGGTAGAAAAACAACACAAACACAAAATTACCCATAAAAAGATAGAAGAGCAACAAAAGGAGAAAAGGTACCTTTTCTTCTCAACAGAAAGCATGTTTGCAGCATGCATAAGTGTCAAATGGTTCACACCTGAATTAGAAATCATAAGAGAAATATTACAACTTTCTGACACTAACACGTTCACAAAATATTGGTACATGTAATTAAGAGTGCCAACAGAGAATGACTCTCTTGAAAAAGTATTTGTTTCATGAAAAAGAAGATCTTAGCATTTGAAAGGCTTCATGACATTGCAGT
This sequence comes from Glycine max, assembly GCF_000004515.6. Classification (NCBI taxonomy): domain Eukaryota; kingdom Viridiplantae; phylum Streptophyta; class Magnoliopsida; order Fabales; family Fabaceae; genus Glycine; species Glycine max. The sequence continues at coordinate 15,153,015 of NC_038251.2, read as the reverse complement.
TGGGACAGCAAAAGGCATTGCTTACTTGCATGAAGAGTGCCAACAGAGAATAATCCACTATGACATCAAACTAGGAAATATTCTCTTGGATGGAAAATTGAATCCTGAAGTTACTGATTTTGGTTTAGCCAAATTTTGCATTAGGTAAAAATATTCATTTAACCATGACTGGGGGTAGGGGGACTCCTAGTTATGCTGCACCTGAACTTTGGACGCCTAATTTTCTTGTGACTCACAAGTGCGATGTTTATAGTTTTGGAATTCTTTTATTTGAAATCGTAGGCAGGAGAAGAAACCTTGGCGTTCAACTTGTTGAAAGCCAGGAGTGGTTTCCAATGTGTATTTGGAAAAGGTTTGATGTTGGAGAATTTCAGAAGTTGATAATAGCATGTGGGATAGAGGAGAAAAATAGGGAGATTACAGAGAGAATGGTTGACGTAGCTCTATCCTTTGTTCAGTATAGGTCAGATTCAAGGCCTATAATGAGTGATGTGGTGAAAATGCTGGAAGGTTCAGTGGAAATGTCGAAAACTTTGAACCCATTTCAGCCATTTATGGATGGGAATTTCACTTCTCATCCGGTCCAAGTGCCACTAACCTACACTACAGATACTAATGGTTTTTCTGATGTGGTAACTGACTCTAGTATTGTACATGTTATTCTTACACTATGAGGAATATCAAATTGGATTAGCCTCAAGTTAGGGTTTCATGGTTGACCGATGCTACTTGATGGAATATTCTATTTAAATGATCTGTAAAATATTTTCCTTTCTATAACTGCTATTGCAGTAGTCAATGAAAAGTTAAAGAAAAAAATGTTAATGACAAAAAGTTTAGAGACTAAAACTTTAGGAAATATAAGTGAAATTCATAAAAGGTTTAATGACAAAAAAACATATTAAACCCAAAAAAAACATACATTCCTTGAATTAGCTTAGTCAAGTAACTTTACATCAATCCAAACAACAATAATAAAACCATCATATCGAGCGTACCTTAAAGTAAGCACTTTCTGCAGGTTATTTGTCCTAGATTGCTATGTATTGAGCTGCAGGAGATTGAAAAGTAAAAGCCATTCAAAACCGTAGTTTCATACCTTGTTCATGGTACTAAATTAAAACATCAATAGACAGAGGTTTTCGTCACATTACTAATGCATAATGCTTTCAATAGGATATGTTAGTATGGAAAATGAGGATGAAGCAAGAATATATATCAGTTGTTTGTAATTATTCACCTGCAAAAAGGACTTTATGGCTGCAGCTGAAGAAGAGGCAGTGACAATGGATGCTAATGATTAGTGGTTTACATAAGCCTCAGAATCTCCACGATCACCTGAGGCTGCAACAAAAATGTTATGTCAAACAATTAGTAGTTATGAAGAAAAAATAAGCAAATTATAGAGTTGAAGTTGGTCTAACTTGATGACTAGGTTTAGCTCAACTCTTTTATTGAAGTCTCTAAAAGTATCTAGCCAATTGGAATCATCTCAATGGGTTAGATTAGCTTGACAACCTTAACTAGTTCCATGTAAGGCAAGCCCAAAACCTATTGGGCCTATTTCAGCCATTATTTCTTTTATTGTTTTGCATGTAAGGCAACCCCAAAAGCCTATGTTTATGTTAGAACAACTGCCATGATATTTGTCTAAACGTCTCAAAGATAAAGTTCTGAATAATATATGGAATTCAAAAGGTATTACTTTTAAAATATTTAATTGGCATGTCAATCGTTACCTCTAAATGCAGCAATGTATTGGGAAATTAAAACAAGAACCACTGCAAGAAATGCATCATTTAACAACATTAAAGAATCTCACTTACAAATCCATTCCATTGAATGAAATATGTGATCATTAAATCACTAAAAATATATAAGCTACAATACGAATGAGGACCTTTGTTCAAAATAAGATATGAAAGGAGAAGATGAGTCTAGAAGAAGCTCACCACCATAGGAGGCCATGGATAAGAGCTTGGAGGAAGAAGGAGATGAATGAAGGGAGAGGGAGAGAAGAGCACGAAATTTTGTGCTCAAAAAGAGCTCTGAAATCTGAATTTAATATTCAAATGATCAAAGTTGAAAAAA